>NW_026972454.1:0-118300 GCF_036711695.1 Zophobas morio | reverse complement strand
TACAAGAAAACTGTTAAAATTCTTCAGAAACGTCACTTTTGAAGTGTTTTCTTGTACTTTTAAGCCAATCAGATACCCTACGGGCTCGGAAAGTGCAACGAAACCATCAAATTTTAGCTAGAAACTGTATTTTTGTCGATTTTTATTGAATTTGAACTATATTTCAACGTTTTTTGATGGTTCTGAGCCACCAAACACACTTAAAGCATGCAGAATCGACTCAGAATAGGAAAAGGAGACGTTTAGGTCAATTTTATGCATTCTGGCGTTCGTAGATACAAGAAAACTGTTAAAATTCTTCAGAAACGTCACTTTTGAAGTGTTTTCTTGTACTTTTAAGCCAATCAGATACCCTACGGGCTCTGAAAGTGCAACGAAACCATCAAATTTTACCTAGAAACTGTATTTTTGTCGATTTTTATTGAATTTGAACTATATTTCAACGTTTTTTGATGGTTCTGAGCCACCAAACACACTTAAAGCATGCAGAATCGACTCAGAATAGGAAAAGGAGACGTTTAGGTCAATTTTATGCATTCTGGCGTTCGTAGATACAAGAAAACTGTTAAAATTCTTCAGAAACGTCACTTTTGAAGTGTTTTCTTGTACTTTTAAGCCAATCAGATACCCTACGGGCTCGGAAAGTGCAACGAAACCATCAAATTTTAGCTAGAAACTGTATTTTTGTCGATTTTTATTGAATTTGAACTATATTTCAACGTTTTTTGATGGTTCTGAGCCACCAAACACACTTAAAGCATGCAGAATCGACTCAGAATAGGAAAAGGAGACGTTTAGGTCAATTTTATGCATTCTGGCGTTCGTAGATACAAGAAAACTGTTAAAATTCTTCAGAAACGTCACTTTTGAAGTGTTTTCTTGTACTTTTAAGCCAATCAGATACCCTACGGGCTCGGAAAGTGCAACGAAACCATCAAATTTTAGCTAGAAACTGTATTTTTGTCGATTTTTATTGAATTTGAACTATATTTCAACGTTTTTTGATGGTTCTGAGCCACCAAACACACTTAAAGCATGCAGAATCGACTCAGAATAGGAAAAGGAGACGTTTAGGTCAATTTTATGCATTCTGGCGTTCGTAGATACAAGAAAACTGTTAAAATTCTTCAGAAACGTCACTTTTGAAGTGTTTTCTTGTACTTTTAAGCCAATCAGATACCCTACGGGCTCGGAAAGTGCAACGAAACCATCAAATTTTAGCTAGAAACTGTATTTTTGTCGATTTTTATTGAATTTGAACTATATTTCAACGTTTTTTGATGGTTCTGAGCCACCAAACACACTTAAAGCATGCAGAATCGACTCAGAATAGGAAAAGGAGACGTTTAGGTCAATTTTATGCATTCTGGCGTTCGTAGATACAAGAAAACTGTTAAAATTCTTCAGAAACGTCACTTTTGAAGTGTTTTCTTGTACTTTTAAGCCAATCAGATACCCTACGGGCTCGGAAAGTGCAACGAAACCATCAAATTTTAGCTAGAAACTGTATTTTTGTCGATTTTTATTGAATTTGAACTATATTTCAACGTTTTTTGATGGTTCTGAGCCACCAAACACACTTAAAGCATGCAGAATCGACTCAGAATAGGAAAAGGAGACGTTTAGGTCAATTTTATGCATTCTGGCGTTCGTAGATACAAGAAAACTGTTAAAATTCTTCAGAAACGTCACTTTTGAAGTGTTTTCTTGTACTTTTAAGCCAATCAGATACCCTACGGGCTCGGAAAGTGCAACGAAACCATCAAATTTTAGCTAGAAACTGTATTTTTGTCGATTTTTATTGAATTTGAACTATATTTCAACGTTTTTTGATGGTTCTGAGCCACCAAACACACTTAAAGCATGCAGAATCGACTCAGAATAGGAAAAGGAGACGTTTAGGTCAATTTTATGCATTCTGGCGTTCGTAGATACAAGAAAACTGTTAAAATTCTTCAGAAACGTCACTTTTGAAGTGTTTTCTTGTACTTTTAAGCCAATCAGATACCCTACGGGCTCGGAAAGTGCAACGAAACCATCAAATTTTAGCTAGAAACTGTATTTTTGTCGATTTTTATTGAATTTGAACTATATTTCAACGTTTTTTGATGGTTCTGAGCCACCAAACACACTTAAAGCATGCAGAATCGACTCAGAATAGGAAAAGGAGACGTTTAGGTCAATTTTATGCATTCTGGCGTTCGTAGATACAAGAAAACTGTTAAAATTCTTCAGAAACGTCACTTTTGAAGTGTTTTCTTGTACTTTTAAGCCAATCAGATACCCTACGGGCTCGGAAAGTGCAACGAAACCATCAAATTTTAGCTAGAAACTGTATTTTTGTCGATTTTTATTGAATTTGAACTATATTTCAACGTTTTTTGATGGTTCTGAGCCACCAAACACACTTAAAGCATGCAGAATCGACTCAGAATAGGAAAAGGAGACGTTTAGGTCAATTTTATGCATTCTGGCGTTCGTAGATACAAGAAAACTGTTAAAATTCTTCAGAAACGTCACTTTTGAAGTGTTTTCTTGTACTTTTAAGCCAATCAGATACCCTACGGGCTCGGAAAGTGCAACGAAACCATCAAATTTTAGCTAGAAACTGTATTTTTGTCGATTTTTATTGAATTTGAACTATATTTCAACGTTTTTTGATGGTTCTGAGCCACCAAACACACTTAAAGCATGCAGAATCGACTCAGAATAGGAAAAGGAGACGTTTAGGTCAATTTTATGCATTCTGGCGTTCGTAGATACAAGAAAACTGTTAAAATTCTTCAGAAACGTCACTTTTGAAGTGTTTTCTTGTACTTTTAAGCCAATCAGATACCCTACGGGCTCGGAAAGTGCAACGAAACCATCAAATTTTAGCTAGAAACTGTATTTTTGTCGATTTTTATTGAATTTGAACTATATTTCAACGTTTTTTGATGGTTCTGAGCCACCAAACACACTTAAAGCATGCAGAATCGACTCAGAATAGGAAAAGGAGACGTTTAGGTCAATTTTATGCATTCTGGCGTTCGTAGATACAAGAAAACTGTTAAAATTCTTCAGAAACGTCACTTTTGAAGTGTTTTCTTGTACTTTTAAGCCAATCAGATACCCTACGGGCTCGGAAAGTGCAACGAAACCATCAAATTTTAGCTAGAAACTGTATTTTTGTCGATTTTTATTGAATTTGAACTATATTTCAACGTTTTTTGATAGTTCTGAGCCACCAAACACACTTAAAGCATGCAGAATCGACTCAGAATAGGAAAAGGAGAAGTTTAGGTCAATTTTATGCATTCTGGCGTTCGTAGATACAAGAAAACTGTTAAAATTCTTCAGAAACGTCACTTTTGAAGTGTTTTCTTGTACTTTTAAGCCAATCAGATACCCTACGGGCTCGGAAAGTGCAACGAAACCATCAAATTTTAGCTAGAAACTGTATTTTTGTCGATTTTTATTGAATTTGAACTATATTTCAACGTTTTTTGATGGTTCTGAGCCACCAAACACACTTAAAGCATGCAGAATCGACTCAGAATAGGAAAAGGAGACGTTTAGGTCAATTTTATGCATTCTGGCGTTCGTAGATACAAGAAAACTGTTAAAATTCTTCAGAAACGTCACTTTTGAAGTGTTTTCTTGTACTTTTAAGCCAATCAGATAACCTACGGGCTCGGAAAGTGCAACGAAACCATCAAATTTTAGCTAGAAACTGTATTTTTGTCGATTTTTATTGAATTTGAACTATATTTCAACGTTTTTTGATAGTTCTGAGCCACCAAACACACTTAAAGCATGCAGAATCGACTCAGAATAGGAAAAGGAGAAGTTTAGGTCAATTTTATGCATTCTGGCGTTCGTAGATACAAGAAAACTGTTAAAATTCTTCAGAAACGTCACTTTTGAAGTGTTTTCTTGTACTTTTAAGCCAATCAGATACCCTACGGGCTCGGAAAGTGCAACGAAACCATCAAATTTTAGCTAGAAACTGTATTTTTGTCGATTTTTATTGAATTTGAACTATATTTCAACGTTTTTTGATGGTTCTGAGCCACCAAACACACTTAAAGCATGCAGAATCGACTCAGAATAGGAAAAGGAGACGTTTAGGTCAATTTTATGCATTCTGGCGTTCGTAGATACAAGAAAACTGTTAAAATTCTTCAGAAACGTCACTTTTGAAGTGTTTTCTTGTACTTTTAAGCCAATCAGATACCCTACGGGCTCGGAAAGTGCAACGAAACCATCAAATTTTAGCTAGAAACTGTATTTTTGTCGATTTTTATTGAATTTGAACTATATTTCAACGTTTTTTGATGGTTCTGAGCCACCAAACACACTTAAAGCATGCAGAATCGACTCAGAATAGGAAAAGGAGACGTTTAGGTCAATTTTATGCATTCTGGCGTTCGTAGATACAAGAAAACTGTTAAAATTCTTCAGAAACGTCACTTTTGAAGTGTTTTCTTGTACTTTTAAGCCAATCAGATACCCTACGGGCTCGGAAAGTGCAACGAAACCATCAAATTTTAGCTAGAAACTGTATTTTGTTCGATTTTTATTGAATTTGAACTATATTTCAACGTTTTTTGATGGTTCTGAGCCACCAAACACACTTAAAGCATGCAGAATCGACTCAGAATAGGAAAAGGAGACGTTTAGGTCAATTTTATGCATTCTGGCGTTCGTAGATACAAGAAAACTGTTAAAATTCTTCAGAAACGTCACTTTTGAAGTGTTTTCTTGTACTTTTAAGCCAATCAGATACCCTACGGGCTCGGAAAGTGCAACGAAACCATCAAATTTTAGCTAGAAACTGTATTTTTGTCGATTTTTATTGAATTTGAACTATATTTCAACGTTTTTTGATGGTTCTGAGCCACCAAACACACTTAAAGCATGCAGAATCGACTCAGAATAGGAAAAGGAGACGTTTAGGTCAATTTTATGCATTCTGGCGTTCGTAGATACAAGAAAACTGTTAAAATTCTTCAGAAACGTCACTTTTGAAGTGTTTTCTTGTACTTTTAAGCCAATCAGATACCCTACGGGCTCGGAAAGTGCAACGAAACCATCAAATTTTAGCTAGAAACTGTATTTTTGTCGATTTTTATTGAATTTGAACTATATTTCAACGTTTTTTGATGGTTCTGAGCCACCAAACACACTTAAAGCATGCAGAATCGACTCAGAATAGGAAAAGGAGACGTTTAGGTCAATTTTATGCATTCTGGCGTTCGTAGATACAAGAAAACTGTTAAAATTCTTCAGAAACGTCACTTTTGAAGTGTTTTCTTGTACTTTTAAGCCAATCAGATACCCTACGGGCTCTGAAAGTGCAACGAAACCATCAAATTTTACCTAGAAACTGTATTTTTGTCGATTTTTATTGAATTTGAACTATATTTCAACGTTTTTTGATGGTTCTGAGCCACCAAACACACTTAAAGCATGCAGAATCGACTCAGAATAGGAAAAGGAGACGTTTAGGTCAATTTTATGCATTCTGGCGTTCGTAGATACAAGAAAACTGTTAAAATTCTTCAGAAACGTCACTTTTGAAGTGTTTTCTTGTACTTTTAAGCCAATCAGATACCCTACGGGCTCGGAAAGTGCAACGAAACCATCAAATTTTAGCTAGAAACTGTATTTTTGTCGATTTTTATTGAATTTGAACTATATTTCAACGTTTTTTGATGGTTCTGAGCCACCAAACACACTTAAAGCATGCAGAATCGACTCAGAATAGGAAAAGGAGACGTTTAGGTCAATTTTATGCATTCTGGCGTTCGTAGATACAAGAAAACTGTTAAAATTCTTCAGAAACGTCACTTTTGAAGTGTTTTCTTGTACTTTTAAGCCAATCAGATACCCTACGGGCTCGGAAAGTGCAACGAAACCATCAAATTTTAGCTAGAAACTGTATTTTTGTCGATTTTTATTGAATTTGAACTATATTTCAACGTTTTTTGATGGTTCTGAGCCACCAAACACACTTAAAGCATGCAGAATCGACTCAGAATAGGAAAAGGAGACGTTTAGGTCAATTTTATGCATTCTGGCGTTCGTAGATACAAGAAAACTGTTAAAATTCTTCAGAAACGTCACTTTTGAAGTGTTTTCTTGTACTTTTAAGCCAATCAGATACCCTACGGGCTCGGAAAGTGCAACGAAACCATCAAATTTTAGCTAGAAACTGTATTTTTGTCGATTTTTATTGAATTTGAACTATATTTCAACGTTTTTTGATGGTTCTGAGCCACCAAACACACTTAAAGCATGCAGAATCGACTCAGAATAGGAAAAGGAGACGTTTAGGTCAATTTTATGCATTCTGGCGTTCGTAGATACAAGAAAACTGTTAAAATTCTTCAGAAACGTCACTTTTGAAGTGTTTTCTTGTACTTTTAAGCCAATCAGATACCCTACGGGCTCGGAAAGTGCAACGAAACCATCAAATTTTAGCTAGAAACTGTATTTTTGTCGATTTTTATTGAATTTGAACTATATTTCAACGTTTTTTGATGGTTCTGAGCCACCAAACACACTTAAAGCATGCAGAATCGACTCAGAATAGGAAAAGGAGACGTTTAGGTCAATTTTATGCATTCTGGCGTTCGTAGATACAAGAAAACTGTTAAAATTCTTCAGAAACGTCACTTTTGAAGTGTTTTCTTGTACTTTTAAGCCAATCAGATACCCTACGGGCTCGGAAAGTGCAACGAAACCATCAAATTTTAGCTAGAAACTGTATTTTTGTCGATTTTTATTGAATTTGAACTATATTTCAACGTTTTTTGATGGTTCTGAGCCACCAAACACACTTAAAGCATGCAGAATCGACTCAGAATAGGAAAAGGAGACGTTTAGGTCAATTTTATGCATTCTGGCGTTCGTAGATACAAGAAAACTGTTAAAATTCTTCAGAAACGTCACTTTTGAAGTGTTTTCTTGTACTTTTAAGCCAATCAGATACCCTACGGGCTCGGAAAGTGCAACGAAACCATCAAATTTTAGCTAGAAACTGTATTTTTGTCGATTTTTATTGAATTTGAACTATATTTCAACGTTTTTTGATGGTTCTGAGCCACCAAACACACTTAAAGCATGCAGAATCGACTCAGAATAGGAAAAGGAGACGTTTAGGTCAATTTTATGCATTCTGGCGTTCGTAGATACAAGAAAACTGTTAAAATTCTTCAGAAACGTCACTTTTGAAGTGTTTTCTTGTACTTTTAAGCCAATCAGATACCCTACGGGCTCGGAAAGTGCAACGAAACCATCAAATTTTAGCTAGAAACTGTATTTTTGTCGATTTTTATTGAATTTGAACTATATTTCAACGTTTTTTGATGGTTCTGAGCCACCAAACACACTTAAAGCATGCAGAATCGACTCAGAATAGGAAAAGGAGACGTTTAGGTCAATTTTATGCATTCTGGCGTTCGTAGATACAAGAAAACTGTTAAAATTCTTCAGAAACGTCACTTTTGAAGTGTTTTCTTGTACTTTTAAGCCAACCAGATACCCAACGGGCTCGGAAAGTGCAACGAAACCATCAAATTTTAGCTAGAAACTGTATTTTTGTCGATTTTTATTGAATTTGAACTATATTTCAACGTTTTTTGATGGTTCTGAGCCACCAAACACACTTAAAGCATGCAGAATCGACTCAGAATAGGAAAAGGAGACGTTTAGGTCAATTTTATGCATTCTGGCGTTCGTAGATACAAGAAAACTGTTAAAATTCTTCAGAAACGTCACTTTTGAAGTGTTTTCTTGTACTTTTAAGCCAATCAGATACCCTACGGGCTCGGAAAGTGCAACGAAACCATCAAATTTTAGCTAGAAACTGTATTTTTGTCGATTTTTATTGAATTTGAACTATATTTCAACGTTTTTTGATGGTTCTGAGCCACCAAACACACTTAAAGCATGCAGAATCGACTCAGAATAGGAAAAGGAGACGTTTAGGTCAATTTTATGCATTCTGGCGTTCGTAGATACAAGAAAACTGTTAAAATTCTTCAGAAACGTCACTTTTGAAGTGTTTTCTTGTAGTTTTAAGCCAATCAGATACCCAACGGGCTCGGAAAGTGCAACGAAACCATCAAATTTTAGCTAGAAACTGTATTTTTGTCGATTTTTATTGAATTTGAACTATATTTCAACGTTTTTTGATGGTTCTGAGCCACCAAACACACTTAAAGCATGCAGAATCGACTCAGAATAGGAAAAGGAGACGTTTAGGTCAATTTTATGCATTCTGGCGTTCGTAGATACAAGAAAACTGTTAAAATTCTTCAGAAACGTCACTTTTGAAGTGTTTTCTTGTACTTTTAAGCCAATCAGATACCCTACGGGCTCGGAAAGTGCAACGAAACCATCAAATTTTAGCTAGAAACTGTATTTTTGTCGATTTTTATTGAATTTGAACTATATTTCAACGTTTTTTGATGGTTCTGAGCCACCAAACACACTTAAAGCATGCAGAATCGACTCAGAATAGGAAAAGGAGACGTTTAGGTCAATTTTATGCATTCTGGCGTTCGTAGATACAAGAAAACTGTTAAAATTCTTCAGAAACGTCACTTTTGAAGTGTTTTCTTGTACTTTTAAGCCAATCAGATACCCTACGGGCTCGGAAAGTGCAACGAAACCATCAAATTTTAGCTAGAAACTGTATTTTTGTCGATTTTTATTGAATTTGAACTATATTTCAACGTTTTTTGATGGTTCTGAGCCACCAAACACACTTAAAGCATGCAGAATCGACTCAGAATAGGAAAAGGAGACGTTTAGGTCAATTTTATGCATTCTGGCGTTCGTAGATACAAGAAAACTGTTAAAATTCTTCAGAAACGTCACTTTTGAAGTGTTTTCTTGTACTTTTAAGCCAATCAGATACCCTACGGGCTCGGAAAGTGCAACGAAACCATCAAATTTTAGCTAGAAACTGTATTTTTGTCGATTTTTATTGAATTTGAACTATATTTCAACGTTTTTTGATGGTTCTGAGCCACCAAACACACTTAAAGCATGCAGAATCGACTCAGAATAGGAAAAGGAGACGTTTAGGTCAATTTTATGCATTCTGGCGTTCGTAGATACAAGAAAACTGTTAAAATTCTTCAGAAACGTCACTTTTGAAGTGTTTTCTTGTACTTTTAAGCCAATCAGATACCCTACGGGCTCGGAAAGTGCAACGAAACCATCAAATTTTAGCTAGAAACTGTATTTTTGTCGATTTTTATTGAATTTGAACTATATTTCAACGTTTTTTGATGGTTCTGAGCCACCAAACACACTTAAAGCATGCAGAATCGACTCAGAATAGGAAAAGGAGACGTTTAGGTCAATTTTATGCATTCTGGCGTTCGTAGATACAAGAAAACTGTTAAAATTCTTCAGAAACGTCACTTTTGAAGTGTTTTCTTGTACTTTTAAGCCAACCAGATACCCAACGGGCTCGGAAAGTGCAACGAAACCATCAAATTTTAGCTAGAAACTGTATTTTTGTCGATTTTTATTGAATTTGAACTATATTTCAACGTTTTTTGATGGTTCTGAGCCACCAAACACACTTAAAGCATGCAGAATCGACTCAGAATAGGAAAAGGAGACGTTTAGGTCAATTTTATGCATTCTGGCGTTCGTAGATACAAGAAAACTGTTAAAATTCTTCAGAAACGTCACTTTTGAAGTGTTTTCTTGTACTTTTAAGCCAATCAGATACCCTACGGGCTCGGAAAGTGCAACGAAACCATCAAATTTTAGCTAGAAACTGTATTTTTGTCGATTTTTATTGAATTTGAACTATATTTCAACGTTTTTTGATGGTTCTGAGCCACCAAACACACTTAAAGCATGCAGAATCGACTCAGAATAGGAAAAGGAGACGTTCAGGTCAATTTTATGCATTCTGGCGTTCGTAGATACAAGAAAACTGTTAAAATTCTTCAGAAACGTCACTTTTGAAGTGTTTTCTTGTACTTTTAAGCCAATCAGATACCCAACGGGCTCGGAAAGTGCAACGAAACCATCAAATTTTAGCTAGAAACTGTATTTTTGTCGATTTTTATTGAATTTGAACTATATTTCAACGTTTTTTGATGGTTCTGAGCCACCAAACACACTTAAAGCATGCAGAATCGACTCAGAATAGGAAAAGGAGACGTTTAGGTCAATTTTATGCATTCTGGCGTTCGTAGATACAAGAAAACTGTTAAAATTCTTCAGAAACGTCACTTTTGAAGTGTTTTCTTGTACTTTTAAGCCAATCAGATACCCTACGGGCTCGGAAAGTGCAACGAAACCATCAAATTTTAGCTAGAAACTGTGTTTTTGTCGATTTTTATTGAATTTGAACTATATTTCAACGTTTTTTGATGGTTCTGAGCCACCAAACACACTTAAAGCATGCAGAATCGACTCAGAATAGGAAAAGGAGACGTTTAGGTCAATTTTATGCATTCTGGCGTTCGTAGATACAAGAAAACTGTTAAAATTCTTCAGAAACGTCACTTTTGAAGTGTTTTCTTGTACTTTTAAGCCAATCAGATACCCTACGGGCTCGGAAAGTGCAACGAAACCATCAAATTTTAGCTAGAAACTGTATTTTTGTCGATTTTTATTGAATTTGAACTATATTTCAACGTTTTTTGATGGTTCTGAACCACCAAACACACTTAAAGCATGCAGAATCGACTCAGAATAGGAAAAGGAGACGTTTAGGTCAATTTTATGCATTCTGGCGTTCGTAGATACAAGAAAACTGTTAAAATTCTTCAGAAACGTCACTTTTGAAGTGTTTTCTTGTACTTTTAAGCCAATCAGATACCCTACGGGCTCGGAAAGTGCAACGAAACCATCAAATTTTAGCTAGAAACTGTATTTTTGTCGATTTTTATTGAATTTGAACTATATTTCAACGTTTTTTGATGGTTCTGAGCCACCAAACACACTTAAAGCATGCAGAATCGACTCAGAATAGGAAAAGGAGACGTTTAGGTCAATTTTATGCATTCTGGCGTTCGTAGATACAAGAAAACTGTTAAAATTCTTCAGAAACGTCACTTTTGAAATGTTTTCTTGTACTTTTAAGCCAATCAGATACCCTACGGGCTCAGAAAGTGCAACGAAACCATGAAATTTTAGCTAGAAACTGTATTTTTGTCGATTTTTATTGAATTTGAACTATATTCCAACGTTTTTTGATGGTTCTGAGCCACCAAACACACTTAAAGCATGCAGAATCGACTCAGAATAGGAAAAGGAGACGTTTAGGTCAATTTTATGCATTCTGGCGTTCGTAGATACAAGAAAACTGTTAAAATTCTTCAGAAACGTCACTTTTGAAGTGTTTTCTTGTACTTTTAAGCCAATCAGATACCCTACGGGCTCGGAAAGTGCAACGAAACCATCAAATTTTAGCTAGAAACTGTATTTTTGTCGATTTTTATTGAATTTGAACTATATTTCAACGTTTTTTGATGGTTGTGAGCCACCAAACACACTTAAAGCATGCAGAATCGACTCAGAATTGGAAAAGGAGACGTTTAGGTCAATTTTATGCATTCTGGCGTTCGTAGATACAAGAAAACTGTTAAAATTCTTCAGAAACGTCACTTTTGAAGTGTTTTCTTGTACTTTTAAGCCAATCAGATACCCTACGGGCTCGGAAAGTGCAACGAAACCATCAAATTTTAGCTAGAAACTGTATTTTTGTCGATTTTTATTGAATTTGAACTATATTTCAACGTTTTTTGATGGTTCTGAGCCACCAAACACACTTAAAGCATGCAGAATCGACTCAGAATAGGAAAAGGAGACGTTTAGGTCAATTTTATGCATTCTGGCGTTCGTAGATACAAGAAAACTGTTAAAATTCTTCAGAAACGTCACTTTTGAAGTGTTTTCTTGTACTTTTAAGCCAATCAGATACCCTACGGGCTCGGAAAGTGCAACGAAACCATCAAATTTTAGCTAGAAACTGTATTTTTGTCGATTTTTATTGAATTTGAACTATATTTCAACGTTTTTTGATGGTTCTGAGCCACCAAACACACTTAAAGCATGCAGAATCGACTCAGAATAGGAAAAGGAGACGTTTAGGTCAATTTTATGCATTCTGGCGTTCGTAGATACAAGAAAACTGTTAAAATTCTTCAGAAACGTCACTTTTGAAGTGTTTTCTTGTACTTTTAAGCCAATCAGATACCCTACGGGCTCGGAAAGTGCAACGAAACCATCAAATTTTAGCTAGAAACTGTATTTTTGTCGATTTTTATTGAATTTGAACTATATTTCAACGTTTTTTGATGGTTCTGAGCCACCAAACACACTTAAAGCATGCAGAATCGACTCAGGATAGGAAAAGGAGACGTTTAGGTCAATTTTATGCATTCTGGCGTTCGTAGATACAAGAAAACTGTTAAAATTCTTCAGAAACGTCACTTTTGAAGTGTTTTCTTGTACTTTTAAGCCAATCAGATACCCTACGGGCTCGGAAAGTGCAACGAAACCATCAAATTTTAGCTAGAAACTGTATTTTTGTCGATTTTTATTGAATTTGAACTATATTTCAACGTTTTTTGATGGTTCTGAGCCACCAAACACACTTAAAGCATGCAGAATCGACTCAGAATAGGAAAAGGAGACGTTTAGGTCAATTTTATGCATTCTGGCGTTCGTAGATACAAGAAAACTGTTAAAATTCTTCAGAAACGTCACTTTTGAAGTGTTTTCTTGTACTTTTAAGCCAATCAGATACCCTACGGGCTCGGAAAGTGCAACGAAACCATCAAATTTTAGCTAGAAACTGTATTTTTGTCGATTTTTATTGAATTTGAACTATATTTCAATGTTTTTTGATGGTTCTGAGCCACCAAACACACTTAAAGCATGCAGAATCGACTCAGAATAGGAAAAGGAGACGTTTAGGTCAATTTTAAGCATTCTGGCGTTCGTAGATACAAGAAAACTGTTAAAATTCTTCAGAAACGTCACTTTTGAAGTGTTTTCTTGTACTTTTAAGCCAATCAGATACCCTACGGGCTCGGAAAGTGCAACGAAACCATCAAATTTTAGCTAGAAACTGTATTTTTGTCGATTTTTATTGAATTTGAACTATATTTCAACGTTTTTTGATGGTTCTGAGCCACCAAACACACTTAAAGCATGCAGAATCGACTCAGAATAGGAAAAGGAGACGTTTAGGTCAATTTTATGCATTCTGGCGTTCGTAGATACAAGAAAACTGTTAAAATTCTTCAGAAACGTCACTTTTGAAGTGTTTTCTTGTACTTTTAAGCCAATCAGATACCCTACGGGCTCGGAAAGTGCAACGAAACCATCAAATTTTAGCTAGAAACTGTATTTTTGTCGATTTTTATTGAATTTGAACTATATTTCAACGTTTTTTGATGGTTCTGAGCCACCAAACACACTTAAAGCATGCAGAATCGACTCAGAATAGGAAAAGGAGACGTTTAGGTCAATTTTATGCATTCTGGCGTTCGTAGATACAAGAAAACTGTTAAAATTCTTCAGAAACGTCACTTTTGAAGTGTTTTCTTGTACTTTTAAGCCAATCAGATACCCTACGGGCTCGGAAAGTGCAACGAAACCATCAAATTTTAGCTAGAAACTGTATTTTTGTCGATTTTTATTGAATTTGAACTATATTTCAACGTTTTTTGATGGTTCTGAGCCACCAAACACACTTAAAGCATGCAGAATCGACTCAGAATAGGAAAAGGAGACGTTTAGGTCAATTTTATGCATTCTGGCGTTCGTAGATACAAGAAAACTGTTAAAATTCTTCAGAAACGTCACTTTTGAAATGTTTTCTTGTACTTTTAAGCCAATCAGATACCCTACGGGCTCGGAAAGTGCAACGAAACCATGAAATTTTAGCTAGAAACTGTATTTTTGTCGATTTTTATTGAATTTGAACCATATTCCAACGTTTTTTGATGGTTCTGAGCCACCAAACACACTTAAAGCATGCAGAATCGACTCAGAATAGGAAAAGGAGACGTTTAGGTCAATTTTATGCATTCTGGCGTTCGTAGATACAAGAAAACTGTTAAAATTCTTCAGAAACGTCACTTTTGAAGTGTTTTCTTGTACTTTTAAGCCAATCAGATACCCTACGGGCTCGGAAAGTGCAACGAAACCATCAAATTTTAGCTAGAAACTGTATTTTTGTCGATTTTTATTGAATTTGAACTATATTTCAACGTTTTTTGATGGTTCTGAGCCACCAAACACACTTAAAGCATGCAGAATCGACTCAGAATAGGAAAAGAAGACGTTTAGGTCAATTTTATGCATTCTGGCGTTCGTAGATACAAGAAAACTGTTAAAATTCTTCAGAAACGTCACTTTTGAAGTGTTTTCTTGTACTTTTAAGCCAATCAGATACCCTACGGGCTCGGAAAGTGCAACGAAACCATCAAATTTTAGCTAGAAACTGTATTTTTGTCGATTTTTATTGAATTTGAACTATATTTCAACGTTTTTTGATGGTTCTGAGCCACCAAACACACTTAAAGCATGCAGAATCGACTCAGAATAGGAAAAGGAGACGTTTAGGTCAATTTTATGCATTCTGGCGTTCGTAGATACAAGAAAACTGTTAAAATTCTTCAGAAACGTCACTTTTGAAGTGTTTTCTTGTACTTTTAAGCCAATCAGATACCCTACGGGCTCGGAAAGTGCAACGAAACCATCAAATTTTAGCTAGAAACTGTATTTTTGTCGATTTTTATTGAATTTGAACTATATTTCAACGTTTTTTGATGGTTCTGAGCCACCAAACACACTTAAAGCATGCAGAATCGACTCAGAATAGGAAAAGGAGAGGTTTAGGTCAATTTTATGCATTCTGGCGTTCGTAGATACAAGAAAACTGTTAAAATTCTTCAGAAACGTCACTTTTGAAGTGTTTTCTTGTACTTTTAAGCCAATCAGATACCCTACGGGCTCGGAAAGTGCAACGAAACCATCAAATTTTAGCTAGAAACTGTATTTTTGTCGATTTTTATTGAATTTGAACTATATTTCAACGTTTTTTGATGGTTCTGAGCCACCAAACACACTTAAAGCATGCAGAATCGACTCAGAATAGGAAAAGGAGACGTTTAGGTCAATTTTATGCATTCTGGCGTTCGTAGATACAAGAAAACTGTTAAAATTCTTCAGAAACGTCACTTTTGAAGTGTTTTCTTGTACTTTTAAGCCAATCAGATACCCTACGGGCTCGGAAAGTGCAACGAAACCATCAAATTTTAGCTAGAAACTGTATTTTTGTCGATTTTTATTGAATTTGAACTATATTTCAACGTTTTTTGATGGTTCTGAGCCACCAAACACACTTAAAGCATGCAGAATCGACTCAGAATAGGAAAAGGAGACGTTTAGGTCAATTTTATGCATTCTGGCGTTCGTAGATACAAGAAAACTGTTAAAATTCTTCAGAAACGTCACTTTTGAAGTGTTTTCTTGTACTTTTAAGCCAATCAGATACCCTACGGGCTCGGAAAGTGCAACGAAACCATCAAATTTTAGCTAGAAACTGTATTTTTGTCGATTTTTATTGAATTTGAACTATATTTCAACGTTTTTTGATGGTTCTGAGCCACCAAACACACTTAAAGCATGCAGAATCGACTCAGAATAGGAAAAGGAGACGTTTAGGTCAATTTTATGCATTCTGGCGTTCGTAGATACAAGAAAACTGTTAAAATTCTTCAGAAACGTCACTTTTGAAGTGTTTTCTTGTACTTTTAAGCCAATCAGATACCCTACGGGCTCGGAAAGTGCAACGAAACCATCAAATTTTAGCTAGAAACTGTATTTTTGTCGATTTTTATTGAATTTGAACTATATTTCAACGTTTTTTGATGGTTCTGAGCCACCAAACACACTTAAAGCATGCAGAATCGACTCAGAATAGGAAAAGGAGACGTTTAGGTCAATTTTATGCATTCTGGCGTTCGTAGATACAAGAAAACTGTTAAAATTCTTCAGAAACGTCACTTTTGAAATGTTTTCTTGTACTTTTAAGCCAATCAGATACCCTACGGGCTCGGAAAGTGCAACGAAACCATGAAATTTTAGCTAGAAACTGTATTTTTGTCGATTTTTATTGAATTTGAACCATATTCCAACGTTTTTTGATGGTTCTGAGCCACCAAACACACTTAAAGCATGCAGAATCGACTCAGAATAGGAAAAGGAGACGTTTAGGTCAATTTTATGCATTCTGGCGTTCGTAGATACAAGAAAACTGTTAAAATTCTTCAGAAACGTCACTTTTGAAGTGTTTTCTTGTACTTTTAAGCCAATCAGATACCCTACGGGCTCGGAAAGTGCAACGAAACCATCAAATTTTAGCTAGAAACTGTATTTTTGTCGATTTTTATTGAATTTGAACTATATTTCAACGTTTTTTGATGGTTCTGAGCCACCAAACACACTTAAAGCATGCAGAATCGACTCAGAATAGGAAAAGAAGACGTTTAGGTCAATTTTATGCATTCTGGCGTTCGTAGATACAAGAAAACTGTTAAAATTCTTCAGAAACGTCACTTTTGAAGTGTTTTCTTGTACTTTTAAGCCAATCAGATACCCTACGGGCTCGGAAAGTGCAACGAAACCATCAAATTTTAGCTAGAAACTGTATTTTTGTCGATTTTTATTGAATTTGAACTATATTTCAACGTTTTTTGATGGTTCTGAGCCACCAAACACACTTAAAGCATGCAGAATCGACTCAGAATAGGAAAAGGAGACGTTTAGGTCAATTTTATGCATTCTGGCGTTCGTAGATACAAGAAAACTGTTAAAATTCTTCAGAAACGTCACTTTTGAAGTGTTTTCTTGTACTTTTAAGCCAATCAGATACCCAACGGGCTCGGAAAGTGCAACGAAACCATCAAATTTTAGCTAGAAACTGTATTTTTGTCGATTTTTATTGAATTTGAACTATATTTCAACGTTTTTTGATGGTTCTGAGCCACCAAACACACTTAAAGCATGCAGAATCGACTCAGAATAGGAAAAGGAGAGGTTTAGGTCAATTTTATGCATTCTGGCGTTCGTAGATACAAGAAAACTGTTAAAATTCTTCAGAAACGTCACTTTTGAAGTGTTTTCTTGTACTTTTAAGCCAATCAGATACCCTACGGGCTCGGAAAGTGCAACGAAACCATCAAATTTTAGCTAGAAACTGTATTTTTGTCGATTTTTATTGAATTTGAACTATATTTCAACGTTTTTTGATGGTTCTGAGCCACCAAACACACTTAAAGCATGCAGAATCGACTCAGAATAGGAAAAGGAGACGTTTAGGTCAATTTTATGCATTCTGGCGTTCGTAGATACAAGAAAACTGTTAAAATTCTTCAGAAACGTCACTTTTGAAGTGTTTTCTTGTACTTTTAAGCCAATCAGATACCCTACGGGCTCGGAAAGTGCAACGAAACCATCAAATTTTAGCTAGAAACTGTATTTTTGTCGATTTTTATTGAATTTGAACTATATTTCAACGTTTTTTGATGGTTCTGAGCCACCAAACACACTTAAAGCATGCAGAATCGACTCAGAATAGGAAAAGGAGACGTTTAGGTCAATTTTATGCATTCTGGCGTTCGTAGATACAAGAAAACTGTTAAAATTCTTCAGAAACGTCACTTTTGAAGTGTTTTCTTGTACTTTTAAGCCAATCAGATACCCTACGGGCTCGGAAAGTGCAACGAAACCATCAAATTTTAGCTAGAAACTGTATTTTTGTCGATTTTTATTGAATTTGAACTATATTTCAACGTTTTTTGATGGTTCTGAGCCACCAAACACACTTAAAGCATGCAGAATCGACTCGGAATAGGAAAAGGAGACGTTTAGGTCAATTTTATGCATTCTGGCGTTCGTAGATACAAGAAAACTGTTAAAATTCTTCAGAAACGTCACTTTTGAAGTGTTTTCTTGTACTTTTAGCCAATCAGATACCCTACGGGCTCGGAAAGTGCAACGAAACCATCAAATTTTAGCTAGAAACTGTATTTTTGTCGATTTTTATTGAATTTGAACTATATTTCAAGGTTTTTTGATGGTTCTGAGCCACCAAACACACTTAAAGCATGCAGAATCGACTCAGAATAGGAAAAGGAGACGTTTAGGTCAATTTTATGCATTCTGGCGTTCGTTGATACAAGAAAACTGTTAAAATTCTTCAGGAACGTCACTTTTGAAGTGTTTTCTTGTACTTTTAAGCCAATCAGATACCCAACGGGCTCGGAAAGTGCAACGAAACCATCAAATTTTAGCTCGAAACTGTATTTTTGTCGATTTTTATTGAATTTGAACTATATTTCAACGTTTTTTGATGGTTCTGAGCCACCAAACACACTTAAAGCATGCAGAATCGACTCAGAATAGGAAAAGGAGACGTTTAGGTCAATTTTATGCATTCTGGCGTTCGTAGATACAAGAAAACTGTTAAAATTCTTCAGAAACGTCACTTTTGAAGTGTTTTCTTGTACTTTTAAGCCAATCAGATACCCTACGGGCTCGGAAAGTGCAACGAAACCATCAAATTTTAGCTAGAAACTGTATTTTTGTCGATTTTTATTGAATTTGAACTATATTTCAACGTTTTTTGATGGTTCTGAGCCACCAAACACACTTAAAGCATGCAGAATCGACTCAGAATAGGAAAAGGAGACGTTTAGGTCAATTTTATGCATTCTGGCGTTCGTAGATACAAGAAAACTGTTAAAATTCTTCAGAAACGTCACTTTTGAAGTGTTTTCTTGTACTTTTAAGCCAATCAGATACCCAACGGGCTCGGAAAGTGCAACGAAACCATCAAATTTTAGCTAGAAACTGTATTTTTGTCGATTTTTATTGAATTTGAACTATATTTCAACGTTTTTTGATGGTTCTGAGCCACCAAACACACTTAAAGCATGCAGAATCGATTCAGAATAGGAAAAGGAGACGTTTAGGTCAATTTTATGCATTCTGGCGTTCGTAGATACAAGAAAACTGTTAAAATTCTTCAGAAACGTCACATTTGAAGTGTTTTCTTGTACTTTTAAGCCAATCAGATACCCTACGGGCTCGGAAAGTGCAACGAAACCATCAAATTTTAGCTAGAAACTGTATTTTTGTCGATTTTTATTGAATTTGAACTATATTTCAACGTTTTTTGATGGTTCTGAGCCACCAAACACACTTAAAGCATGCAGAATCGACTCAGAATAGGAAAAGGAGACGTTTAGGTCAATTTTATGCATTCTGGCGTTCGTAGATACAAGAAAACTGTTAAAATTCTTCAGAAACGTCACTTTTGAAATGTTTTCTTGTACTTTTAAGCCAATCAGATACCCTACGGGCTCGGAAAGTGCAACGAAACCATCAAATTTTAGCTAGAAACTGTATTTTTGCCGATTTTTATTGAATTTGAACTATATTTCAACGTTTTTTGATGGTTCTGAGCCACCAAACACACTTAAAGCATGCAGAATCGACTCAGAATAGGAAAAGGAGACGTTTAGGTCAATTTTATGCATTCTGGCGTTCGTAGATACAAGAAAACTGTTAAAATTCTTCAGAAACGTCACTTTTGAAGTGTTTTCTTGTACTTTTAAGCCAATCAGATACCCTACGGGCTCGGAAAGTGCAACGAAACCATCAAATTTTAGCTAGAAACTGAATTTTTGTCGATTTTTATTGAATTTGAACTATATTTCAACGTTTTTTGATGGTTCTGAGCCACCAAACACACTTAAAGCATGCAGAATCGACTCAGAATAGGAAAAGGAGACGTTTAGGTCAATTTTATGCATTCTGGCGTTCGTAGATACAAGAAAACTGTTAAAATTCTTCAGAAACGTCACTTTTGAAGTGTTTTATTGTACTTTTAAGCCAATCAGATACCCAACGGGCTCAGAAAGTGCAACGAAATCATCAAATTTTAGCTAGAAACTGTATTTTTGTCGATTTTAATTGAATTTGAACTATATTTCAACGTTTTTTGATGGTTCTGAGCCACCAAACACACTTAAAGCATGCAGAATCGACTCAGAATAGGAAAAGGAGACGTTTAGGTCAATTTTATGCATTCTGGCGTTCGTAGATACAAGAAAACTGTTAAAATTCTTCAGAAACGTCACTTTTGAAGTGTTTTCTTGTACTTTTAAGCCAATCAGATACCCTACGGGCTCGGAAAGTGCAACGAAACCATCAAATTTTAGCTAGAAACTGCATTTTTGTCGATTTTTATTGAATTTGAACTATATTTCAACGTTTTTTGATGGTTCTGAGCCACCAAACACACTTAAAGCATGCAGAATCGACTCAGAATAGGAAAAGGAGACGTTTAGGTCAATTTTATGCATTCTGGCGTTCGTAGATACAAGAAAACTGTTAAAATTCTTCAGAAACATCACTTTTGAAGTGTTTTCTTGTACTTTTAAGCCAATCAGATACCCTACGGGCTCGGAAAGTGCAACGAAACCATCAAATTTTAGCTAGAAACTGTATTTTTGTCGATTTTTATTGAATTTGAACTATATTTCAACGTTTTTTGATGGTTCTGAGCCACCAAACACACTTAAAGCATGCAGAATCGACTCAGAATAGGAAAAGGAGACGTTTAGGTCAATTTTATGCATTCTGGCGATCGTAGATACAAGAAAACTGTTAAAATTCTTCAGAAACGTCACTTTTGAAGTGTTTTCTTGTACTTTTAAGCCAATCAGATACCCTACGGGCTCGGAAAGTGCAACGAAACCATCAAATTTTAGCTAGAAACTGTATTTTTGTCGATTTTTATTGAATTTGAACTATATTTCAACGTTTTTTGATGGTTCTGAGCCACCAAACACACTTAAAGCATGCAGAATCGACTCAGAATAGGAAAAGGAGACGTTTAGGTCAATTTTATGCATTCTGGCGTTCGTAGATACAAGAAAACTGTTAAAATTCTTCAGAAACGTCACTTTTGAAGTGTTTTCTTGTACTTTTAAGCCAATCAGATACCCTACGGGCTCGGAAAGTGCAACGAAACCATCAAATTTTAGCTAGAAACTGTATTTTTGTCGATTTTTATTGAATTTGAACTATATTTCAACGTTTTTTGATGGTTCTGAGCCACCAAACACACTTAAAGCATGCAGAATCGACTCAGAATAGGAAAAGGAGACGTTTAGGTCAATTTTATGCATTCTGGTGTTCGTAGATACAAGAAAACTGTTAAAATTCTTCAGAAACGTCACTTTTGAAGTGTTTTCTTGTACTTTTAAGCCAATCAGATACCCTACGGGCTCGGAAAGTGCAACGAAACCATCAAATTTTAGCTAGAAACTGTATTTTTGTCGATTTTTATTGAATTTGAACTATATTTCAACGTTTTTTGATGGTTCTGAGCCACCAAACACACTTAAAGCATGCAGAATCGACTCAGAATAGGAAAAGGAGACGTTTAGGTCAATTTTATGCATTCTGGCGTTCGTAGATACAAGAAAACTTAAAATTCTTCAGAAACGTCACTTTTGAAGTGTTTTCTTGTACTTTTAAGCCAATCAGATACCCTACGGGCTCGGAAAGTGCAACGAAACCATCAAATTTTAGCTAGAAACTGTATTTTTGTCGATTTTTATTGAATTTGAACTATATTTCAACGTTTTTTGATGGTTCTGAGCCACCAAACACACTTAAAGCATGCAGAATCGACTCAGAATAGGAAAAGAAGACGTTTAGGTCAATTTTATGCATTCTGGCGTTCGTAGATACAAGAAAACTGTTAAAATTCTTCAGAAACGTCACTTTTGAAGTGTTTTCTTGTACTTTTAAGCCAATCAGATACCCTACGGGCTCGGAAAGTGCAACGAAACCATCAAATTTTAGCTAGAAACTGTATTTTTGTCGATTTTTATTGAATTTGAACTATATTTCAACGTTTTTTGATGGTTCTGAGCCACCAAACACACTTAAAGCATGCAGAATCGACTCAGAATAGGAAAAGGAGACGTTTAGGTCAATTTTATGCATTCTGGCGTTCGTAGATACAAGAAAACTGTTAAAATTCTTCAGAAACGTCACTTTTGAAGTGTTTTCTTGTACTTTTAAGCCAATCAGATACCCTACGGGCTCGGAAAGTGCAACGAAACCATCAAATTTTAGCTAGAAACTGTATTTTTGTCGATTTTTATTGAATTTGAACTATATTTCAACGTTTTTTGATGGTTCTGAGCCACCAAACACACTTAAAGCATGCAGAATCGACTCAGAATAGGAAAAGGAGACGTTTAGGTCAATTTTATGCATTCTGGCGTTCGTAGATACAAGAAAACTGTTAAAATTCTTCAGAAACGTCACTTTTGAAGTGTTTTCTTGTACTTTTAAGCCAATCAGATACCCTACGGGCTCGGAAAGTGCAACGAAACCATCAAATTTTAGCTAGAAACTGTATTTTTGTCGATTTTTATTGAATTTGAACTATATTTCAACGTTTTTTGATGGTTCTGAGCCACCAAACACACTTAAAGCATGCAGAATCGACTCAGAATAGGAAAAGGAGACGTTTAGGTCAATTTTATGCATTCTGGCGTTCGTAGATACAAGAAAACTGTTAAAATTCTTCAGAAACGTCACTTTTGAAGTGTTTTCTTGTACTTTTAAGCCAATCAGATACCCTACGGGCTCGGAAAGTGCAACGAAACCATCAAATTTTAGCTAGAAACTGTATTTTTGTCGACTTTTATTGAATTTGAACTATATTTCAACGTTTTTTGATGGTTCTGAGCCACCAAACACACTTAAAGCATGCAGAATCGACTCAGAATAGGAAAAGGAGACGTTTAGGTCAATTTTATGCATTCTGGCGTTCGTAGATACAAGAAAACTGTTAAAATTCTTCAGAAATGTCACTTTTGAAGTGTTTTCTTGTACTTTTAAGCTAATCAGATACCCTACGGGCTCGGAAAGTGCAACGAAACCATCAAATTTTAGCTAGAAACTGTATTTTTGTCGATTTTTATTGAATTTGAACTATATTTCAACGTTTTTTGATGGTTCTGAGCCACCAAACACACTTAAAGCATGCAGAATCGACTCAGAATAGGAAAAGGAGACGTTTAGGTCAATTTTATGCATTCTGGCGTTCGTAGATACAAGAAAACTGTTAAAATTCTTCAGAAACGTCACTTTTGAAGTGTTTTCTTGTACTTTTAAGCCAATCAGATACCCTACGGGCTCGGAAAGTGCAACGAAACCATCAAATTTTAGCTAGAAACTGTATTTTTGTTGATTTTTATTGAATTTGAACTATATTTCAACGTTTTTTGATGGTTCTGAGCCACCAAACACACTTAAAGCATGCAGAATCGACTCAGAATAGGAAAAGGAGACGTTTAGGTCAATTTTATGCATTCTGGCGTTCGTAGATACAAGAAAACTGTTAAAATTCTTCAGAAACGTCACTTTTGAAGTGTTTTCTTGTACTTTTAAGCCAATCAGATACCCTACGGGCTCGGAAAGTGCAACGAAACCATCAAATTTTAGCTAGAAACTGTATTTTTGTCGATTTTTATTGAATTTGAACTATATTTCAATGTTTTTTGATGGTTCTGAGCCACCAAACACACTTAAAGCATGCAGAATCGACTCAGAATAGGAAAAGGAGACGTTTAGGTCAATTTTATGCATTCTGGCGTTCGTAGATACAAGAAAACTGTTAAAATTCTTCAGAAACGTCACTTTTGAAGTGTTTTCTTGTACTTTTAAGCCAATCAGATACCCTACGGGCTCGGAAAGTGCAACGAAACCATCAAATTTTAGCTAGAAACTGTATTTTTGTCAATTTTTATTGAATTTGAACTATATTTCAACGTTTTTTGATGGTTCTGAGCCACCAAACACACTTAAAGCATGCAGAATCGACTCAGAATAGGAAAAGGAGACGTTTAGGTCAATTTTATGCATTCTGGCGTTCGTAGATACAAGAAAACTGTTAAAATTCTTCAGAAACGTCACTTTTGAAGTGTTTTCTTGTACTTTTAAGCCAATCAGATACCCTACGGGCTCGGAAAGTGCAACGAAACCATCAAATTTTAGCTAGAAACTGTATTTTTGTCGATTTTATATATTTCAACGTTTTTTGATGGTTCTGAGCCACCAAACACACTTAAAGCATGCAGAATCGACTCAGAATAGGAAAAGGAGACGTTTAGGTCAATTTTATGCATTCTGGCGTTCGTAGATACAAGAAAACTGTTAAAATTCTCCAGAAACGTCACTTTTGAAGTGTTTTCTTGTACTTTTAAGCCAATCAGATACCCTACGGGCTCGGAAAGTGCAACGAAACCATCAAATTTTAGCTAGAAACTGTATTTTTGTCGATTTTTATTGAATTTGAACTATATTTCAACGTTTTTTGATGGTTCTGAGCCACCAAACACACTTAAAGCATGCAGAATCGACTCAGAATAGGAAAAGGAGACGTTTAGGTCAATTTTATGCATTCTGGCGTTCGTAGATACAAGAAAACTGTTAAAATTCTTCAGAAACGTCACTTTTGAAGTGTTTTCTTGTACTTTTAAGCCAATCAGATACCCTACGGGCTCGGAAAGTGCAACGAAACCATCAAATTTTAGCTAGAAACTGTATTTTTGTCGATTTTTATTGAATTTGAACTATATTTCAACGTTTTTTGATGGTTCTGAGCCACCAAACACACTTAAAGCATGCAGAATCGACTCAGAATAGGAAAAGGAGATGTTTAGGTCAATTTTATGCATTCTGGCGTTCGTAGATACAAGAAAACTGTTAAAATTCTTCAGAAACGTCACTTTTGAAGTGTTTTCTTGTACTTTTAAGCCAATCAGATACCCTACGGGCTCGGAAAGTGCAACGAAACCATCAAATTTTAGCTAGAAACTGTATTTTTGTCGATTTTTATTGAATTTGAACTATATTTCAACGTTTTTTGATGGTTCTGAGCCACCAAACACACTTAAAGCATGCAGAATCGACTCAGAATAGGAAAAGGAGACGTTTAGGTCAATTTTATGCATTCTGGCGTTCGTAGATACAAGAAAACTGTTAAAATTCTTCAGAAACGTCACTTTTGAAGTGTTTTCTTGTACTTTTAAGCCAATCAGATACCCTACGGGCTCGGAAAGTGCAACGAAACCATCAAATTTTAGCTAGAAACTGTATTTTTGTCGATTTTTATTGAATTTGAACTATATTTCAACGTTTTTTGATGGTTCTGAGCCACCAACACACTTAAAGCATGCAGAATCGACTCAGAATAGGAAAAGGAGACGTTTAGGTCAAATTTATGCATTCTGGCGTTCGTAGATACAAGAAAACTGTTAAAATTCTTCAGAAACGTCACTTTTGAAGTGTTTTCTTGTACTTTTAAGCCAATCAGATACCCTACGGGCTTGGAAAGTGCAACGAAACCATCAAATTTTAGCTAGAAACTGTATTTTTGTCGATTTTTATTGAATTTGAACTATATTTCAACGTTTTTTGATGGTTCTGAGCCACCAAACACACTTAAAGCATGCAGAATCGACTCAGAATAGGAAAAGGAGACGTTTAGGTCAATTTTATGCATTCTGGCGTTCGTAGATACAAGAAAACTGTTAAAATTCTTCAGAAACGTCACTTTTGAAGTGTTTTCTTGTACTTTTAAGCCAATCAGATACCCTATGGGCTCGGAAAGTGCAACGAAACCATCAAATTTTAGCTAGAAACTGTATTTTTGTCGATTTTTATTGAATTTGAACTATATTTCAACGTTTTCTGATGGTTCTGAGCCACCAAACACACTTAAAGCATGCAGAATCGACTCAGAATAGGAAAAGGAGACGTTTAGGTCAATTTTATGCATTCTGGCGTTCGTAGATACAAGAAAACTGTTAAAATTCTTCAGAAACATCACTTTTGAAGTGTTTTCTTGTACTTTTAAGCCAATCAGATACCCTACGGGCTCGGAAAGTGCAACGAAACCATCAAATTTTAGCTAGAAACTGTATTTTTGTCGATTTTTATTGAATTTGAACTATATTTCAACGTTTTTTGATGGTTCTGAGCCACCAAACACACTTAAAGCATGCAGAATCGACTCAGAATAGGAAAAGGAGACGTTTAGGTCAATTTTATGCATTCTGGCGTTCGTAGATACAAGAAAACGGTCAAAATTCTTCAGAAACGTCACTTTTGAAGTGTTTTCTTGTAATTTTAAGCCAATCAGATACCCTACGGGCTCGGAAAGTGCAACGAAACCATCAAATTTTAGCTAGAAACTGTATTTTTGTCGATTTTTATTGAATTTGAACTATATTTCAACGTTTTTTGATGGTTCTGAGCCACCAAACACACTTAAAGCATGCAGAATCGACTCAGAATAGGAAAAGGAGACGTTTAGGTCAATTTTATGCATTCTGGCGTTCGTAGATACAAGAAAACTGTTAAAATTCTTCAGAAACGTCACTTTTGAAGTGTTTTCTTGTACTTTTAAACCAATCAGATACCCTACGGGCTCGGAAAGTGCAACGAAACCATCAAATTTTAGCTAGAAACTGTATTTTTGTCGATTTTTATTGAATTTGAACTATATTTCAACGTTTTTTGATGGTTCTGAGCCACCAAACACACTTAAAGCATGCAGAATCGACTCAGAATAGGAAAAGGAGACGTTTAGGTCAATTTTATGCATTCTGGCGTTCGTAGATACAAGAAAACTGTTAAAATTCTTCAGAAACGTCACTTTTGAAGTGTTTTCTTGTACTTTTAAGCCAATCAGATACCCTACGGGCTCGGAAAGTGCAACGAAACCATCAAATTTTAGCTAGAAACTGTATTTTTGTCGATTTTTATTGAATTTGAACTATATTTCAACGTTTTTTGATGGTTCTGAGCGACCAAACACACTTAAAGCATGCAGAATCGACTCAGAATAGGAAAAGGAGACGTTTAGGTCAATTTTATGCATTCTGGCGTTCGTAGATACAAGAAAACTGTTAAAATTCTTCAGAAACGTCACTTTTGAAGTGTTTTCTTGTACTTTCAAGCCAATCAGATACCCTACGGTCTCGGAAAGTGCAACGAAACCATCAAATTTTAGCTAGAAACTGTATTTTTGTCGATTTTTATTGAATTTGAACTATATTTCAACGTTTTTTGATGGTTCTGAGCCACCAAACACACTTAAAGCATGCAGAATCGACTCAGAATAGGAAAAGGAGACGGTTAGGTCAATTTTATGCATTCTGGCGTTCGTAGATACAAGAAAACTGTTAAAATTCTTCAGAAACGTCACTTTTGAAGTGTTTTCTTGTACTTTTAAGCCAATCAGATACCCTACGGGCCCGGAAAGTGCAACGAAACCATCAAATTTTAGCTAGAAACTGTATTTTTGTCGATTTTTATTGAATTTGAACTATATTTCAACGTTTTTTGATGGTTCTGAGCCACCAAACACACTTAAAGCATGCAGAATCGACTCAGAATAGGAAAAGGAGACGTTTAGGTCAATTTTATGCATTCTGGCGTTCGTAGATACAAGAAAACTGTTAAAATTCTTCAGAAACGTCACTTTTGAAGTGTTTTCTTGTACTTTTAAGCCAATCAGATACCCTACGGGCTCGGAAAGTGCAACGAAACCATCAAATTTTAGCTAGAAACTGTGTTTTTGTCGATTTTTATTGAATTTGAACTATATTTCAATGTTTTTTGATGGTTCTGAGCCACCAAACACACTTAAAGCATGCAGAATCGACTCAGAATAGGAAAAGGAGACGTTTAGGTCAATTTTATGCATTCTGGCGTTCGTAGATACAAGAAAACTGTTAAAATTCTTTAGAAACGTCACTTTTGAAGTGTTTTCTTGTACTTTTAAGCCAATCAGATACCCTACGGGCTCGGAAAGTGCAACGAAACCATCAAATTTTAGCTAGAAACTGTATTTTTGTCGATTTTTATTGAATTTGAACTATTTTTCAACGTTTTTTGATGGTTCTGAGCCACCAAACACACTTAAAGCATGCAGAATCGACTCAGAATAGGAAAAGGAGACGTTTAGGTCAATTTTATGCATTCTGGCGTTCGTAGATACAAGAAAACTGTTAAAATTCTTCAGAAACGTCACTTTTGAAGTGTTTTCTTGTACTTTTAAGCCAATCAGATACCCAACGGGCTCGGAAAGTGCAACGAAACCATCAAATTTTAGCTAGAAACTGTATTTTTGTCGATTTTTATTGAATTTGAACTATATTTCAACGTTTTTTGATGGTTCTGAGCCACCAAACACACTTAAAGCATGCAGAATCGACTCAGAATAGGAAAAGGAGACGTTTAGGTCAATTTTATGCATTCTGGCGTTCGTAGATACAAGAAAACTGTTAAAATTCTTCAGAAACGTCACTTTTGAAGTGTTTTCTTGTACTTTTAAGCCAATCAGATACCCTACGGGCTCGGAAAGTGCAACGAAACCATCAAATTTTAGCTAGAAACTGTATTTTTGTCGATTTTTATTGAATTTGAACTATATTTCAACGTTTTTTGATGGTTCTGAGCCACCAAACACACTTAAAGCATGCAGAATCGACTCAGAATAGGAAAAGGAGACGTTTAGGTCAATTTTATGCATTCTGGCGTTCGTAGATACAAGAAAACTGTTAAAATTCTTCAGAAACGTCACTTTTGAAGTGTTTTCTTGTACTTTTAAGCCAATCAGATACCCTACGGGCTCGGAAAGTGCAACGAAACCATCAAATTTTAGCTAGAAACTGTATTTTTGTCGATTTTTATTGAATTTGAACTATATTTCAACGTTTTTTGATGGTTCTGAGCCACCAAACACACTTAAAGCATGCAGAATCGACTCAGAATAGGAAAAGGAGACGTTTAGGTCAATTTTATGCATTCTGGCGTTCGTAGATACAAGAAAACTGTTAAAATTCTTCAGAAACGTCACTTTTGAAGTGTTTTCTTGTACTTTTAAGCCAATCAGATACCCTACGGGCTCGGAAAGTGCAACGAAACCATCAAATTTTAGCTAGAAACTGTATTTTTGTCGATTTTTATTGAATTTGAACTATATTTCAACGTTTTTTGATGGTTCTGAGCCACCAAACACACTTAAAGCATGCAGAATCGACTCAGAATAGGAAAAGGAGACGTTTAGGTCAATTTTATGCATTCTGGCGTTCGTAGATACAAGAAAACTGTTAAAATTCTTCAGAAACGTCACTTTTGAAGTGTTTTCTTGTACTTTTAAGCCAATCAGATACCCTACGGGCTCGGAAAGTGCAACGAAACCATCAAATTTTAGCTAGAAACTGTATTTTTGTCGATTTTTATTGAATTTGAACTATATTTCAACGTTTTTTGATGGTTCTGAGCCACCAAACACACTTAAAGCATGCAGAATCGACTCAGAATAGGAAAAGGAGACGTTTAGGTCAATTTTATGCATTCTGGCGTTCGTAGATACAAGAAAACTGTTAAAATTCTTCAGAAACGTCACTTTTGAAGTGTTTTCTTGTACTTTTAAGCCAATCAGATACCCTACGGGCTCGGAAAGTGCAACGAAACCATCAAATTTTAGCTAGAAACTGTATTTTTGTCGATTTTTATTGAATTTGAACTATATTTCAACGTTTTTTGATGGTTCTGAGCCACCAAACACACTTAAAGCATGCAGAATCGACTCAGAATAGGAAAAGGAGACGTTTAGGTCAATTTTATGCATTCTGGCGTTCGTAGATACAAGAAAACTGTTAAAGTTCTTCAGAAACGTCACTTTTGAAGTGTTTTCTTGTACTTTTAAGCCAATCAGATACCCTACGGGCTCGGAAAGTGCAACGAAACCATCAAATTTTAGCTAGAAACTGTATTTTTGTCGATTTTTATTGAATTTGAACTATATTTCAACGTTTTTTGATGGTTCTGAGCCACCAAACACACTTAAAGCATGCAGAATCGACTCAGAATAGGAAAAGGAGACGTTTAGGTCAATTTTATGCATTCTGGCGTTCGTAGATACAAGAAAACTGTTAAAATTCTTTAGAAACGTCACTTTTGAAGTGTTTTCTTGTACTTTTAAGCCAATCAGATACCCTACGGGCTCGGAAAGTGCAACGAAACCATCAAATTTTAGCTAGAAACTGTATTTTTGTCGATTTTTATTGAATTTGAACTATTTTTCAACGTTTTTTGATGGTTCTGAGCCACCAAACACACTTAAAGCATGCAGAATCGACTCAGAATAGGAAAAGGAGACGTTTAGGTCAATTTTATGCATTCTGGCGTTCGTAGATACAAGAAAACTGTTAAAATTCTTCAGAAACGTCACTTTTGAAGTGTTTTCTTGTACTTTTAAGCCAATCAGATACCCAACGGGCTCGGAAAGTGCAACGAAACCATCAAATTTTAGCTAGAAACTGTATTTTTGTCGATTTTTATTGAATTTGAACTATATTTCAACGTTTTTTGATGGTTCTGAGCCACCAAACACACTTAAAGCATGCAGAATCGACTCAGAATAGGAAAAGGAGACGTTTAGGTCAATTTTATGCATTCTGGCGTTCGTAGATACAAGAAAACTGTTAAAATTCTTCAGAAACGTCACTTTTGAAGTGTTTTCTTGTACTTTTAAGCCAATCAGATACCCTACGGGCTCGGAAAGTGCAACGAAACCATCAAATTTTAGCTAGAAACTGTATTTTTGTCGATTTTTATTGAATTTGAACTATATTTCAACGTTTTTTGATGGTTCTGAGCCACCAAACACACTTAAAGCATGCAGAATCGACTCAGAATAGGAAAAGGAGACGTTTAGGTCAATTTTATGCATTCTGGCGTTCGTAGATACAAGAAAACTGTTAAAATTCTTCAGAAACGTCACTTTTGAAGTGTTTTCTTGTACTTTTAAGCCAATCAGATACCCTACGGGCTCGGAAAGTGCAACGAAACCATCAAATTTTAGCTAGAAACTGTATTTTTGTCGATTTTTATTGAATTTGAACTATATTTCAACGTTTTTTGATGGTTCTGAGCCACCAAACACACTTAAAGCATGCAGAATCGACTCAGAATAGGAAAAGGAGACGTTTAGGTCAATTTTATGCATTCTGGCGTTCGTAGATACAAGAAAACTGTTAAAATTCTTCAGAAACGTCACTTTTGAAGTGTTTTCTTGTACTTTTAAGCCAATCAGATACCCTACGGGCTCGGAAAGTGCAACGAAACCATCAAATTTTAGCTAGAAACTGTATTTTTGTCGATTTTTATTGAATTTGAACTATATTTCAACGTTTTTTGATGGTTCTGAGCCACCAAACACACTTAAAGCATGCAGAATCGACTCAGAATAGGAAAAGGAGACGTTTAGGTCAATTTTATGCATTCTGGCGTTCGTAGATACAAGAAAACTGTTAAAATTCTTCAGAAACGTCACTTTTGAAGTGTTTTCTTGTACTTTTAAGCCAATCAGATACCCTACGGGCTCGGAAAGTGCAACGAAACCATCAAATTTTAGCTAGAAACTGTATTTTTGTCGATTTTTATTGAATTTGAACTATATTTCAACGTTTTTTGATGGTTCTGAGCCACCAAACACACTTAAAGCATGCAGAATCGACTCAGAATAGGAAAAGGAGACGTTTAGGTCAATTTTATGCATTCTGGCGTTCGTAGATACAAGAAAACTGTTAAAATTCTTCAGAAACGTCACTTTTGAAGTGTTTTCTTGTACTTTTAAGCCAATCAGATACCCTACGGGCTCGGAAAGTGCAACGAAACCATCAAATTTTAGCTAGAAACTGTATTTTTGTCGATTTTTATTGAATTTGAACTATATTTCAACGTTTTTTGATGGTTCTGAGCCACCAAACACACTTAAAGCATGCAGAATCGACTCAGAATAGGAAAAGGAGACGTTTAGGTCAATTTTATGCATTCTGGCGTTCGTAGATACAAGAAAACTGTTAAAGTTCTTCAGAAACGTCACTTTTGAAGTGTTTTCTTGTACTTTTAAGCCAATCAGATACCCTACGGGCTCGGAAAGTGCAACGAAACCATCAAATTTTAGCTAGAAACTGTATTTTTGTCGATTTTTATTGAATTTGAACTATATTTCAACGTTTTTTGATGGTTCTGAGCCACCAAACACACTTAAAGCATGCAGAATCGACTCAGAATAGGAAAAGGAGACGTTTAGGTCAATTTTATGCATTCTGGCGTTGGTAGATACAAGAAAACTGTTAAAATTCTTCAGAAACGTCACTTTTGAAGTGTTTTCTTGTACTTTTAAGCCAATCAGATACCCTACGGGCTCGGAAAGTGCAACGAAACCATCAAATTTTAGCTAGAAACTGTATTTTTGTCGATTTTTATTGAATTTGAACTATATTTCAACGTTTTTTGATGGTTCTGAGCCACCAAACACACTTAAAGCATGCAGAATCGACTCAGAATAGGAAAAGGAGAGGTTTAGGTCAATTTTATGCATTCTGGCGTTCGTAGATACAAGAAAACTGTTAAAATTCTTCAGAAACGTCACTTTTGAAGTGTTTTCTTGTACTTTTAAGCCAATCAGATACCCAACGGGCTCGGAAAGTGCAACGAAACCATCAAATTTTAGCTAGAAACTGTATTTTTGTCGATTTTTATTGAATTTGAACTATATTTCAACGTTTTTTGATGGTTCTGAGCCACCAAACACACTTAAAGCATGCAGAATCGACTCAGAATAGGAAAAGGAGACGTTTAGGTCAATTTTATGCATTCTGGCGTTCGTAGATACAAGAAAACTGTTAAAATTCTTCAGAAACGTCACTTTTGAAGTGTTTTCTTGTACTTTTAAGCCAATCAGATACCCTACGGGCTCGGAAAGTGCAACGAAACCATCAAATTTTAGCTAGAAACTGTATTTTTGTCGATTTTTATTGAATTTGAACTATATTTCAACGTTTTTTGATGGTTCTGAGCCACCAAACACACTTAAAGCATGCAGAATCGACTCAGAATAGGAAAAGGAGACGTTTAGGTCAATTTTATGCATTCTGGCTTTCGTAGATACAAGAAAACTGTTAAAATTCTTCAGAAACGTCACTTTTGAAGTGTTTTCTTGTACTTTTAAGCCAATCAGATACCCTACGGGCTCGGAAAGTGCAACGAAACCATCAAATTTTAGCTAGAAACTGTATTTTTGTCGATTTTTATTGAATTTGAACTATATTTCAACGTTTTTTGATGGTTCTGAGCCACCAAACACACTTAAAGCATGCAGAATCGACTCAGAATAGGAAAAGGAGACGTTTAGGTCAATTTTATGCATTCTGGCGTTCGTAGATACAAGAAAACTGTTAAAATTCTTCAGAAACGTCACTTTTGAAGTGTTTTCTTGTACTTTTAAGCCAATCAGATACCCAACGGGCTCGGAAAGTGCAACGAAACCATCAAATTTTTGCTAGAAACTGTATTTTTGTCGATTTTTATTGAATTTGAACTATATTTCAACGTTTTTTGATGGTTCTGAGCCACCAAACACACTTAAAGCATGCAGAATCGACTCAGAATAGGAAAAGGAGACGTTTAGGTCAATTTTATGCATTCTGGCGTTCGTAGATACAAGAAAACTGTTAAAATTCTTCAGAAACGTCAATTTTGAAGTGTTTTCTTGTACTTTTAAGCCAATCAGATACCCTACGGGCTCGTAAAGTGCAACGAAACCATCAAATTTTAGCTAGAAACTGTATTTTTGTCGATTTTTATTGAATTTGAACTATATTTCAACGTTTTTTGATGGTTCTGAGCCACCAAACACACTTAAAGCATGCAGAATCGACTCAGAATAGGAAAAGGAGACGTTTAGGTCAATTTTATGCATTCTGGCTTTCGTAGATACAAGAAAACTGTTAAAATTCTTCAGAAACGTCACTTTTGAAGTGTTTTCTTGTACTTTTAAGCCAATCAGATACCCTACGGGCTCGGAAAATGCAACGAAACCATCAAATTTTAGCTAGAAACTGTATTTTTGTCGATTTTTATTGAATTTGAACTATATTTCAACGTTTTTTGATGGTTCTGAGCCACCAAACACACTTAAAGCATGCAGAATCGACTCAGAATAGGAAAAGGAGACGTTTAGGTCAATTTTATGCATTCTGTCGTTCGTAGATACAAGAAAACTCTTAAAATTCTTCAGAAACGTCACTTTTGAAGTGTTTTCTTGTACTTTTAAGCCAATCAGATACCCTACGGGCTCGGAAAGTGCAACGAAACCATCAAATTTTAGCTAGAAACTGTATTTTTGTCGATTTTTATTGAATTTGAACTATATTTCAACGTTTTTTTGATGGTTCTGAGCCACCAAACACACTTAAAGCATGCAGAATCGACTCAGAATAGGAAAAGGAGACGTTTAGGTCAATTTTATGCATTCTGGCGTTCGTGGATACAAGAAAACTGTTAAAATTCTTCAGAAACGTCACTTTTGAAGTGTTTTCTTGTACTTTTAAGCCAATTAGATACCCAACGGGCCCGGAAAGTGCAACGAAACCATCAAATTTTAGCTAGAAACTGTATTTTTGTCGATTTTTATTGAATTTGAACTATATTTCAACGTTTTTTGATGGTTCTGAGCCACCAAACACACTTAAAGCATGCAGAATCGACTCAGAATAGGAAAAGGAGACGTTTAGGTCAATTTTATGCATTCTGGCGTTCGTAGATACAAGAAAACTGTTAAAATTCTTCAGAAACGTCACTTTTGAAGTGTTTTCTTGTACTTTTAAGCCAATCAGATACCCTACGGGCTCGGAAAGTGCAACGAAACCATCAAATTTTAGCTAGAAACTGTATTTTTGTCGATTTTTATTGAATTTGAACTATATTTCAACGTTTTTTGATGGTTCTGAGCCACCAAACACACTTAAAGCATGCAGAATCGACTCAGAATAGGAAAAGGAGACGTTTAGGTCAATTTTATGCATTCTGGCTTTCGTAGATACAAGAAAACTGTTAAAATTCTTCAGAAACGTCACTTTTGAAGTGTTTTCTTGTACTTTTAAGCCAATCAGATACCCTACGGGCTCGGAAAGTGCAACGAAACCATCAAATTTTAGCTAGAAACTGTATTTTTGTCGATTTTTATTGAATTTGAACTATATTTCAACGTTTTTTGATGGTTCTGAGCCACCAAACACACTTAAAGCATGCAGAATCGACTCAGAATAGGAAAAGGAGACGTTTAGGTCAATTTTATGCATTCTGGCGTTCGTAGATACAAGAAAACTGTTAAAATTCTTCAGAAACGTCACTTTTGAAGTGTTTTCTTGTACTTTTAAGCCAATCAGATACCCTACGGGCTCGGAAAGTGCAACGAAACCATCAAATTTTAGCTAGAAACTGTATTTTTGTCGATTTTTATTGAATTTGAACTATATTTCAACGTTTTTTGATGGTTCTGAGCCACCAAACACACTTAAAGCATGCAGAATCGACTCAGAATAGGAAAAGGAGACGTTTAGGTCAATTTTATGCATTCTGGCCTTCGTAGATACAAGAAAACTGTTAAAATTCTTCAGAAACGTCACTTTTGAAGTGTTTTCTTGTACTTTTAAGCCAATCAGATACCCAACGGGCTCGGAAAGTGCAACGAAACCATCAAATTTTAGCTAGAAACTGTATTTTTGTCGATTTTTATTGAATTTGAACTATATTTCAACGTTTTTTGATGGTTCTGAGCCACCAAACACACTTAAAGCATGCAGAATCGACTCAGAATAGGAAAAGGAGAGGTTTAGGTCAATTTTATGCATTCTGGCGTTCGTAGATACAAGAAAACTGTTAAAATTCTTCAGAAACGTCACTTTTGAAGTGTTTTCTTGTACTTTTAAGCCAATCAGATACCCTACGGGCTCGGAAAGTGCAACGAAACCATCAAATTTTAGCTAGAAACTGTATTTTTGTCGATTTTTATTGAATTTGAACTATATTTCAACGTTTTTTGATGGTTCTGAGCCACCAAACACACTTAAAGCATGCAGAATCGACTCAGAATAGGAAAAGGAGACGTTTAGGTCAATTTTATGCATTCTGGCGTTCGTAGATACAAGAAAACTGTTAAAATTCTTCAGAAACGTCACTTTTGAAGTGTTTTCTTGTACTTTTAAGCCAATCAGATACCCAACGGGCTCGGAAAGTGCAACGAAACCATCAAATTTTTGCTAGAAACTGTATTTTTGTCGATTTTTATTGAATTTGAACTATATTTCAACGTTTTTTGATGGTTCTGAGCCACCAAACACACTTAAAGCATGCAGAATCGACTCAGAATAGGAAAAGGAGACGTTTAGGTCAATTTTATGCATTCTGGCGTTTGTAGATACAAGAAAACTGTTAAAATTCTTCAGAAACGTCACTTTTGAAGTGTTTTCTTGTACTTTTAAGCCAATCAGATACCCTACGGGCTCGGAAAGTGCAACGAAACCATCAAATTTTAGCTAGAAACTGTATTTTTGTCGATTTTTATTGAATTTGAACTATATTTCAACGTTTTTGATGGTTCTGAGCCACCAAACACACTTAAAGCATGCAGAATCGACTCAGAATAGGAAAAGGAGACGTTTAGGTCAATTTTATGCATTCTGGCGTTCGTAGATACAAGAAAACTGTTAAAATTCTTCAGAAACGTCACTTTTGAAGTGTTTTCTTGTACTTTTAAGCCAATCAGATACCCTACGGGCTCGGAAAGTGCAACGAATCCATCAAATTTTAGCTAGAAACTGTATTTTTGTCGATTTTTATTGAATTTGAACTATATTTCAACGTTTTTTGATGGTTCTGAGCCACCAAACACACTTAAAGCATGCAGAATCGACTCAGAATAGGAAAAGGAGACGTTTAGGTCAATTTTATGCATTCTGGCGTTCGTAGATACAAGAAAACTGTTAAAATTCTTCAGAAACGTCACTTTTGAAGTGTTTTCTTGTACTTTTAAGCCAATCAGATACCCTACGGGCTCGGAAAGTGCAACGAAACCATCAAATTTTAGCTAGAAACTGTATTTTTGTCGATTTTTATTGAATTTGAACTATATTTCAACGTTTTTTGATGGTTCTGAGCCACCAAACACACTTAAAGCATGCAGAATCGACTCAGAATAGGAAAAGGAGACGTTTAGGTCAATTTTATGCATTCTGGCGTTCGTAGATACAAGAAAACTGTTAAAATTCTTCAGAAACGTCACTTTTGAAGTGTTTTCTTGTACTTTTAAGCCAATCAGATACCCTACGGGCTCGGAAAGTGCAACGAAACCATCAAATTTTAGCTAGAAACTGTATTTTTGTCGATTTTTATTGAATTTGAACTATATTTCAACGTTTTTTGATGGTTCTGAGCCACCAAACACACTTAAAGCATGCAGAATCGACTCAGAATAGGAAAAGGAGAGGTTTAGGTCAATTTTATGCATTCTGGCGTTCGTAGATACAAGAAAACTGTTAAAATTCTTCAGAAACGTCACTTTTGAAGTGTTTTCTTGTACTTTTAAGCCAATCAGATACCCTACGGGCTCGGAAAGTGCAACGAAACCATCAAATTTTAGCTAGAAACTGTATTTTTGTCGATTTTTATTGAATTTGAACTATATTTCAACGTTTTTTGATGGTTCAGAGCCACCAAACACACTTAAAGCATGCAGAATCGACTCAGAATAGGAAAAGGAGACGTTTAGGTCAATTTTATGCATTCTGGCGTTCGTAGATACAAGAAAACTGTTAAAATTCTTCAGAAACGTCACTTTTGAAGTGTTTTCTTGTACTTTTAAGCCAATCAGATACCCAACGGGCTCGGAAAGTGCAACGAAACCATCAAATTTTTGCTAGAAACTGTATTTTTGTCGATTTTTATTGAATTTGAACTATATTTCAACGTTTTTTGATGGTTCTGAGCCACCAAACACACTTAAAGCATGCAGAATCGACTCAGAATAGGAAAAGGAGACGTTTAGGTCAATTTTATGCATTCTGGCGTTTGTAGATACAAGAAAACTGTTAAAATTCTTCAGAAACGTCACTTTTGAAGTGTTTTCTTGTACTTTTAAGCCAATCAGATACCCTACGGGCTCGGAAAGTGCAACGAAACCATCAAATTTTAGCTAGAAACTGTATTTTTGTCGATTTTTATTGAATTTGAACTATATTTCAACGTTTTTTGATGGTTCTGAGCCACCAAACACACTTAAAGCATGCAGAATCGACTCAGAATAGGAAAAGGAGACGTTTAGGTCAATTTTATGCATTCTGGCGTTCGTAGATACAAGAAAACTGTTAAAATTCTTCAGAAACGTCACTTTTGAAGTGTTTTCTTGTACTTTTAAGCCAATCAGATACCCTACGGGCTCGGAACGTGCAACGAAACCATCAAATTTTAGCTAGAAACTGTATTTTTGTCGATTTTTATTGAATTTGAACTATATTTCAACGTTTTTTGATGGTTCTGAGCCACCAAACACACTTAAAGCATGCAGAATCGACTCAGAATAGGAAAAGGAGACGTTTAGGTCAATTTTATGCATTCTGGCGTTCGTAGATACAAGAAAACTGTTAAAATTCTTCAGAAACGTCACTTTTGAAGTGTTTTCTTGTACTTTTAAGCCAATCAGATACCCTACGGGCTCGGAAAGTGCAACGAAACCATCAAATTTTAGCTAGAAACTGTATTTTTGTCGATTTTTATTGAATTTGAACTATATTTCAACGTTTTTTGATGGTTCTGAGCCACCAAACACACTTAAAGCATGCAGAATCGACTCAGAATAGGAAAAGGAGACGTTTAGGTCAATTTTATGCATTCTGGCGTTCGTAGATACAAGAAAACTGTTAAAATTCTTCAGAAACGTCACTTTTGAAGTGTTTTCTTGTACTTTCAAGCCAATCAGATACCCTACGGGCTCGGAAAGTGCAACGAAACCATCAAATTTTAGCTAGAAACTGTATTTTTGTCGATTTTTATTGAATTTGAACTATATTTCAACGTTTTTTGATGGTTCTGAGCCACCAAACACACTTAAAGCATGCAGAATCGACTCAGAATAGGAAAAGGAGACGTTTAGGTCAATTTTATGCATTCTGGCGTTCGTAGATACAAGAAAACTGTTAAAATTCTTCAGAAACGTCACTTTTGAAGTGTTTTCTTGTACTTTTAAGCCAATCAGATACCCTACGGGCTCGGAAAGTGCAACGAAACCATCAAATTTTAGCTAGAAACTGTATTTTTGTCGATTTTTATTGAATTTGAACTATATTTCAACGTTTTTTGATGGTTCTGAGCCACCAAACACACTTAAAGCATGCAGAATCGACTCAGAATAGGAAAAGGAGACGTTTAGGTCAATTTTATGCATTCTGGCGTTCGTAGATACAAGAAAACTGTTAAAATTCTTCAGAAACGTCACTTTTGAAGTGTTTTCTTGTACTTTTAAGCCAATCAGATACCCTACGGGCTCGGAAAGTGCAACGAAACCATCAAATTTTAGCTAGAAACTGTATTTTTGTCGATTTTTATTGAATTTGAACTATATTTCAACGTTTTTTGATGGTTCTGAGCCACCAAACACACTTAAAGCATGCAGAATCGACTCAGAATAGGAAAAGGAGACGTTTAGGTCAATTTTATGCATTCTGGCGTTCGTTGATACAAGAAAACTGTTAAAATTCTTCAGAAACGTCACTTTTGAAGTGTTTTCTTGTACTTTCAAGCCAATCAGATACCCTACGGGCTCGGAAAGTGCAACGAAACCATCAAATTTTAGCTAGAAACTGTATTTTTGTCGATTTTTATTGAATTTGAACTATATTTCAACGTTTTTTGATGGTTCTGAGCCACCAAACACACTTAAAGCATGCAGAATCGACTCAGAATAGGAAAAGGAGACGTTTAGGTCAATTTTATGCATTCTGGCGTTCGTAGATACAAGAAAACTGTTAAAATTCTTCAGAAACGTCACTTTTGAAGTGTTTTCTTGTACTTTTAAGCCAATCAGATACCCTACGGGCTCGGAAAGTGCAACGAAACCATCAAATTTTAGCTAGAAACTGTATTTTTGTCGATTTTTATTGAATTTGAACTATATTTCAACGTTTTTTGATGGTTCTGAGCCACCAAACACACTTAAAGCATGCAGAATCGACTCAGAATAGGAAAAGGAGACGTTTAGGTCAATTTTATGCATTCTGGCGTTCGTAGATACAAGAAAACTGTTAAAATTCTTCAGAAACGTCACTTTTGAAGTGTTTTCTTGTACTTTTAAGCCAATCAGATACCCTACGGTCTCGGAAAGTGCAACGAAACCATCAAATTTTAGCTAGAAACTGTATTTTTGTCGATTTTTATTGAATTTGAACTATATTTCAACGTTTTTTGATGGTTCTGAGCCACCAAACACACTTAAAGCATGCAGAATCGACTCAGAATAGGAAAAGGAGACGTTTAGGTCAATTTTATGCATTCTGGCGTTCGTAGATACAAGAAAACTGTTAAAATTCTTCAGAAACGTCACTTTTGAAGTGTTTTCTTGTACTTTTAAGCCAATCAGATACCCTACGGGCTCGGAAAGTGCAACGAAACCATCAAATTTTAGCTAGAAACTGTATTTTTGTTGATTTTTATTGAATTTGAACTATATTTCAACGTTTTTTGATGGTTCTGAGCCACCAAACACACTTAAAGCATGCAGAATCGACTCAGAATAGGAAAAGGAGACGTTTAGGTCAATTTTATGCATTCTGGCGTTCGTAGATACAAGAAAACTGTTAAAATTCTTCAGAAACGTCACTTTTGAAGTGTTTTCTTGTACTTTTAAGCCAATCAGATACCCTACGGGCTCGGAAAGTGCAACGAAACCATCAAATTTTAGCTAGAAACTGTGTTTTTGTCGATTTTTATTGAATTTGAACTATATTTCAACGTTTTTTGATGGTTCTGAGCCACCAAACACACTTAAAGCATGCAGAATCGACTCAGAATAGGAAAAGGAGACGTTTAGGTCAATTTTATGCATTCTGGCGTTCGTAGATACAAGAAAACTGTTAAAATTCTTCAGAAACGTCACTTTTGAAGTGTTTTCTTGTACTTTTAAGCCAATCAGATACCCAACGGGCTCGGAAAGTGCAACGAAACCATCAAATTTTAGCTAGAAACTGTATTTTTGTCGATTTTTATTGAATTTGAACTATATTTCAACGTTTTTTGATGGTTCTGAGCCACCAAACACACTTAAAGCATGCAGAATCGACTCAGAATAGGAAAAGGAGACGTTTAGGTCAATTTTATGCATTCTGGCGTTCGTAGATTCAAGAAAACTGTTAAAATTCTTCAGAAACGTCACTTTTGAAGTGTTTTCTTGTACTTTTAAGCCAATCAGATACCCTACGGGCTCGGAAAGTGCAACGAAACCATCAAATTTTAGCTAGAAACTGTATTTTTGTCGATTTTTATTGAATTTGAACTATATTTCAACGTTTTTTGATGGTTCTGAGCCACCAAACACACTTAAAGCATGCAGAATCGACTCAGAATAGGAAAAGGAGACGTTTAGGTCAATTTTATGCATTCTGGCGTTCGTAGATACAAGAAAACTGTTAAAATTCTTCAGAAACGTCACTTTTGAAGTGTTTTCTTGTACTTTTAAGCCAATCAGATACCCTACGGGCTCGGAAAGTGGAACGAAACCATCAAATTTTAGCTAGAAACTGTATTTTTGTCGATTTTTATTGAATTTGAACTATATTTCAACGTTTTTTGATGGTTCTGAGCCACCAAACACACTTAAAGCATGCAGAATCGACTCAGAATAGGAAAAGGAGACGTTTAGGTCAATTTTATGCATTCTGGCGTTCGTAGATACAAGAAAACTGTTAAAATTCTTCAGAAACGTCACTTTTGAAGTGTTTTCTTGTACTTTTAAGCCAATCAGATACCCTACGGGCTCGGAAAGTGCAACGAAACCATCAAATTTTAGCTAGAAACTGTATTTTTGTCGATTTTTATTGAATTTGAACTATATTTCAACGTTTTTTGATGGTTCTGAGCCACCAAACACACTTAAAGCATGCAGAATCGACTCAGAATAGGAAAAGGAGACGTTTAGTTCAATTTTATGCATTCTGGCGTTCGTAGATACAAGAAAACTGTTAAAATTCTTCAGAAACGTCACTTTTGAAGTGTTTTCTTGTACTTTTAAGCCAATCAGATACCCTACGGGCTCGGAAAGTGCAACGAAACCATCAAATTTTAGCTAGAAACTGTATTTTTGTCGATTTTTATTGAATTTGAACTATATTTCAACGTTTTTTGATGGTTCTGAGCCACCAAACACACTTAAAGCATGCAGAATCGACTCAGAATAGGAAAAGGAGACGTTTAGGTCAATTTTATGCATTCTGGCGTTCGTAGATACAAGAAAACTGTTAAAATTCTTCAGAAACGTCACTTTTGAAGTGTTTTCTTGTACTTTTAAGCCAATCAGATACCCAACGGGCTCGGAAAGTGCAACGAAACCATCAAATTTTAGCTAGAAACTGTATTTTTGTCGATTTTTATTGAATTTGAACTATATTTCAACGTTTTTTGATGGTTCTGAGCCACCAAACACACTTAAAGCATGCAGAATCGACTCAGAATAGGAAAAGGAGAGGTTTAGGTCAATTTTATGCATTCTGGCGTTCGTAGATACAAGAAAACTGTTAAAATTCTTCAGAAACGTCACTTTTGAAGTGTTTTCTTGTACTTTTAAGCCAATCAGATACCCTACGGGCTCGGAAAGTGCAACGAAACCATCAAATTTTAGCTAGAAACTGTATTTTTGTCGATTTTTATTGAATTTGAACTATATTTCAACGTTTTTTGATGGTTCTGAGCCACCAAACACACTTAAAGCATGCAGAATCGACTCAGAATAGGAAAAGGAGACGTTTAGGTCAATTTTATGCATTCTGGCGTTCGTAGATACAAGAAAACTGTTAAAATTCTTCAGAAACGTCACTTTTGAAGTGTTTTCTTGTACTTTTAAGCCAATCAGATACCCTACGGGCTCGGAAAGTGCAACGAAACCATCAAATTTTAGCTAGAAACTGTATTTTTGTCGATTTTTATTGAATTTGAACTATATTTCAACGTTTTTTGATGGTTCTGAGCCACCAAACACACTTAAAGCATGCAGAATCGACTCAGAATAGGAAAAGGAGACGTTTAGGTCAATTTTATGCATTCTGGCGTTCGTAGATACAAGAAAACTGTTAAAATTCTTCAGAAACGTCACTTTTGAAGTGTTTTCTTGTACTTTTAAGCCAATCAGATACCCTACGGGCTCGGAAAGTGCAACGAAACCATCAAATTTTAGCTAGAAACTGTATTTTTGTCGATTTTTATTGAATTTGAACTATATTTCAACGTTTTTTGATGGTTCTGAGCCACCAAACACACTTAAAGCATGCAGAATCGACTCAGAATAGGAAAAGGAGACGTTTAGGTCAATTTTATGCATTCTGGCGTTTGTAGATACAAGAAAACTGTTAAAATTCTTCAGAAACGTCACTTTTGAAGTGTTTTCTTGTACTTTTAAGCCAATCAGATACCCTACGAGCTCGGAAAGTGCAACGAAACCATCAAATTTTAGCTAGAAACTGTATTTTTGTCGATTTTTATTGAATTTGAACTATATTTCAACGTTTTTTGATGGTTCTGAGCCACCAAACACACTTAAAGCATGCAGAATCGACTCAGAATAGGAAAAGGAGACGTTTAGGTCAATTTTATGCATTCTGGCGTTCGTAGATACAAGAAAACTGTTAAAATTCTTCAGAAACGTCACTTTTGAAGTGTTTTCTTGTACTTTTAAGCCAATCAGATACCCTACGGGCTCGGAAAGTGCAACGAAACCATCAAATTTTAGCTAGAAACTGTATTTTTGTCGATTTTTATTGAATTTGAACTATATTTCAACGTTTTTTGATGGTTCTGAGCCACCAAACACACTTAAAGCATGCAGAATCGACTCAGAATAGGAAAAGGAGACGTTTAGGTCAATTTTATGCATTCTGGCGTTCGTAGATACAAGAAAACTGTTAAAATTCTTCAGAAACGTCACTTTTGAAGTGTTTTCTTGTACTTTTAAGCCAATCAGATACCCTACGGGCTCGGAAAGTGCAACGAAACCATCAAATTTTAGCTAGAAACTGTATTTTTGTCGATTTTTATTGAATTTGAACTATATTTCAACGTTTTTTGATGGTTCTGAGCCACCAAACACACTTAAAGCATGCAGAATCGACTCAGAATAGGAAAAGGAGACGTTTAGGTCAATTTTATGCATTCTGGCGTTCGTAGATACAAGAAAACTGTTAAAATTCTTCAGAAACGTCACTTTTGAAGTGTTTTCTTGTACTTTTAAGCCAATCAGATACCCTACGGGCTCGGAAAGTGCAACGAAACTATCAAATTTTAGCTAGAAACTGTATTTTTGTCGATTTTTATTGAATTTGAACTATATTTCAACGTTTTTTGATGGTTCTGAGCCACCAAACACACTTAAAGCATGCAGAATCGACTCAGAATAGGAAAAGGAGACGTTTAGGTCAATTTTATGCATTCTGGCGTTCGTAGATACAAGAAAACTGTTAAAATTCTTCAGAAACGTCACTTTTGAAGTGTTTTCTTGTACTTTTAAGCCAATCAGATTCCCTACGGGCTCGGAAAGTGCAACGAAACCATCAAATTTTAGCTAGAAACTGTATTTTTGTCGATTTTTATTGAATTTGAACTATATTTCAACGTTTTTTGATGGTTCTGAGCCACCAAACACACTTAAAGCATGCAGAATCGACTCAGAATAGGAAAAGGAGACGTTTAGGTCAATTTTATGCATTCTGGCGTTCGTAGATACAAGAAAACTGTTAAAATTCTTCAGAAACGTCACTTTTGAAGTGTTTTCTTGTACTTTTAAGCCAATCAGATACCCTACGGGCTCGGAAAGTGCAACGAAACCATCAAATTTTAGCTAGAAACTGTATTTTTGTCGATTTTTATTGAATTTGAACTATATTTCAACGTTTTTTGATGGTTCTGAGCCACCAAACACACTTAAAGCATGCAGAATCGACTCAGAATAGGAAAAGGAGACGTTTAGGTCAATTTTATGCATTCTGGCGTTCGTAGATACAAGAAAACTGTTAAAATTCTTCAGAAACGTCACTTTTGAAGTGTTTTCTTGTACTTTTAAGCCAATCAGATACCCTACGGGCTCGGAAAGTGCAACGAAACCATCAAATTTTAGCTAGAAACTGTATTTTTGTCGATTTTTATTGAATTTGAACTATATTTCAACGTTTTTTGATGGTTCTGAGCCACCAAACACACTTAAAGCATGCAGAATCGACTCAGAATAGGAAAAGGAGACGTTTAGGTCAATTTTATGCATTCTGGCGTTCGTAGATACAAGAAAACTGTTAAAATTCTTCAGAAACGTCACTTTTGAAGTGTTTTCTTGTACTTTTAAGCCAATCAGATACCCTACGAGCTCGGAAAGTGCAACGAAACCATCAAATTTTAGCTAGAAACTGTATTTTTGTCGATTTTTATTGAATTTGAACTATATTTCAACGTTTTTTGATGGTTCTGAGCCACCAAACACACTTAAAGCATGCAGAATCGACTCAGAATAGGAAAAGGAGACGTTTAGGTCAATTTTATGCATTCTGGCGTTCGTAGATACAAGAAAACTGTTAAAATTCTTCAGAAACGTCACTTTTGAAGTGTTTTCTTGTACTTTTAAGCCAATCAGATACCCTACGGGCTCGGAAAGTGCAACGAAACCATCAAATTTTAGCTAGAAACTGTATTTTTGTCGATTTTTATTGAATTTGAACTATATTTCAACGTTTTTTGATGGTTCTGAGCCACCAAACACACTTAAAGCATGCAGAATCGACTCAGAATAGGAAAAGGAGACGTTTAGGTCAATTTTATGCATTCTGGCGTTCGTAGATACAAGAAAACTGTTAAAATTCTTCAGAAACGTCACTTTTGAAGTGTTTTCTTGTACTTTTAAGCCAATCAGATACCCTACGGGCTCGGAAAGTGCAACGAAACCATCAAATTTTAGCTAGAAACTGTATTTTTGTCGATTTTTATTGAATTTGAACTATATTTCAACGTTTTTTGATGGTTCTGAGCCACCAAACACACTTAAAGCATGCAGAATCGACTCAGAATAGGAAAAGGAGACGTTTAGGTCAATTTTATGCATTCTGGCGTTCGTAGATACAAGAAAACTGTTAAAATTCTTCAGAAACGTCACTTTTGATGTGTTTTCTTGTACTTTTAAGCCAATCAGATACCCTACGGGCTCGGAAAGTGCAACGAAACTATCAAATTTTAGCTAGAAACTGTATTTTTGTCGATTTTTATTGAATTTGAACTATATTTCAACGTTTTTTGATGGTTCTGAGCCACCAAACACACTTAAAGCATGCAGAATCGACTCAGAATAGGAAAAGGAGACGTTTAGGTCAATTTTATGCATTCTGGCGTTCGTAGATACAAGAAAACTGTTAAAATTCTTCAGAAACGTCACTTTTGAAGTGTTTTCTTGTACTTTTAAGCCAATCAGATTCCCTACGGGCTCGGAAAGTGCAACGAAACCATCAAATTTTAGCTAGAAACTGTATTTTTGTCGATTTTTATTGAATTTGAACTATATTTCAACGTTTTTTGATGGTTCTGAGCCACCAAACACACTTAAAGCATGCAGAATCGACTCAGAATAGGAAAAGGAGACGTTTAGGTCAATTTTATGCATTCTGGCGTTCGTAGCTACAAGAAAACTGTTAAAATTCTTCAGAAACGTCACTTTTGAAGTGTTTTCTTGTACTTTTAAGCCAATCAGATACCCTACGGGCTCGGAAAGTGCAACGAAACCATCAAATTTTAGCTAGAAACTGTATTTTTGTCGATTTTTATTGAATTTGAACTATATTTCAAAGTTTTTTGATGGTTCTGAGCCACCAAACACACTTAAAGCATGCAGAATCGACTCAGAATAGGAAAAGGAGACGTTTAGGTCAATTTTATGCATTCTGGCGTTCGTAGATACAAGAAAACTGTTAAAATTCTTCAGAAACGTCACTTTTGAAGTGTTTTCTTGTACTTTTAAGCCAATCAGATACCCTACGGGCTCGGAAAGTGCAACGAAACCATCAAATTTTAGCTAGAAACTGTATTTTTGTCGATTTTTAGTGAATTTGAACTATATTTCAACGTTTTTTGATGGTTCTGAGCCACCAAACACACTTAAAGCATGCAGAATCGACTCAGAATAGGAAAAGGAGAGGTTTAGGTCAATTTTATGCATTCTGGCGTTCGTAGATACAAGAAAACTGTTAAAATTCTTCAGAAACGTCACTTTTGAAGTGTTTTCTTGTACTTTTAAGCCAATCAGATACCCAACGGGCTCGGAAAGTGCAACGAAACCATCAAATTTTAGCTAGAAACTGTATTTTTGTCGATTTTTATTGAATTTGAACTATATTTCAACGTTTTTTGATGGTTCTGAGCCACCAAACACACTTAAAGCATGCAGAATCGACTCAGAATAGGAAAAGGAGACGTTTAGGTCAATTTTATGCATTCTGGCGTTCGTAGATACAAGAAAACTGTTAAAATTCTTCAGAAACGTCACTTTTGAAGTGTTTTCTTGTACTTTTAAGCCAATCAGATACCCTACGGGCTCGGAAAGTGCAACGAAACCATCAAATTTTAGCTAGAAACTGTATTTTTGTCGATTTTTATTGAATTTGAACTATATTTCAACGTTTTTTGATGGTTCTGAGCCACCAAACACACTTAAAGCATGCAGAATCGACTCAGAATAGGAAAGGGAGACGTTTAGGTCAATTTTATGCATTCTGGCGTTCGTAGATACAAGAAAACTGTTAAAATTCTTCAGAAACGTCACTTTTGAAGTGTTTTCTTGTACTTTTAAGCCAATCAGATACCCTACGGGCTCGGAAAGTGCAACGAAACCATCAAATTTTAGCTAGAAACTGTATTTTTGTCGATTTTTATTGAATTTGAACTATATTTCAACGTTTTTTGATGGTTCTGAGCCACCAAACACACTTAAAGCATGCAGAATCGACTCAGAATAGGAAAAGGAGACGTTTAGGTCAATTTTATGCATTCTGGCGTTCGTAGATACAAGAAAACTGTTAAAATTCTTCAGAAACGTCACTTTTGAAGTGTTTTCTTGTACTTTTAAGCCAATCAGATACCCTACGGGCTCGGAAAGTGCAACGAAACCATCAAATTTTAGCTAAAAACTGTATTTTTGTCGATTTTTATTGAATTTGAACTATATTTCAACGTTTTTTGATGGCTTAAAAGTACAAGAAAACACTTCAAAAGTGACGTTTCTGAAGAATTTTAACAGTTTTCTTGTATCTACGAACGCCAGAATGCATAAAATTGACCTAAACGTCTCCTTTTCCTATTCTGAGTCGATTCTGCATGCTTTAAGTGTGTTTGGTGGCTCAGAACCATCAAAAAACGTTGAAATATAGTTCAAATTCAATAAAAATCGACAAAAATACAGTTTCTAGCGAAAATTTGATGGTTTCGTTGCACTTTCCGAGCCCGTAGGGTATCTGATTGGCTTAAAAGTACAAGAAAACACTTCAAAAGTGACGTTTCTGAAGAATTTTAACAGTTTTCTTGTATCTACGAACGCCAGAATGCATAAAATTGACCTAAACGTCTCCTTTTCCTATTCTGAGTCGATTCTGCATGCTTTAAGTGTGTTTGGTGGCTCAGAACCATCAAAAAACGTTGAAATATAGTTCAAATTCAATAAAAATCGACGAAAATACAGTTTCTAGCTAAAATTTGATGGTTTCGTTGCACTTTCCGAGCCCATAGGGTATCTGATTGGCTTAAAAGTACAAGAAAACACTTCAAAAGTGACGTTTCTGAAGAATTTTAACAGTTTTCTTGTATCTACGAACGCCAGAATGCATAAAATTGACCTAAACGTCTCCTTTTCCTATTCTGAGTCGATTCTGCATGCTTTAAGTGTGTTTGGTGGCTCAGAACCATCAAAAAACGTTGAAATATAGTTCAAATTCAATAAAAATCGACAAAAATACAGTTTTTAGCTAAAATTTGATGGTTTCGTTGCACTTTCCGAGCCCGTAGGGTATCTGATTGGCTTAAAAGTACAAGAAAACACTTCAAAAGTGACGTTTCTGAAGAATTTTAACAGTTTTCTTGTATCTACGAACGCCAGAATGCATAAAATTGACCTAAACGTCTCCTTTTCCTATTCTGAGTCGATTCTGCATGCTTTAAGTGTGTTTGGTGGCTCAGAACCATCAAAAAACGTTGAAATATAGTTCAAATTCAATAAAAATCGACAAAAATACAGTTTCTAGCTAAAATTTGATGGTTTCGTTGCACTTTCCGAGCCCGTAGGGTATCTGATTGGCTTAAAAGTACAAGAAAACACTTCAAAAGTGACGTTTCTGAAGAATTTTAACAGTTTTCTTGTATCTACCAACGCCAGAATGCATAAAATTGACCTAAACGTCTCCTTTTCCTATTCTGAGTCGATTCTGCATGCTTTAAGTGTGTTTGGTGGCTCAGAACCATCAAAAAACGTTGAAATATAGTTCAAATTCAATAAAAATCGACAAAAATACAGTTTCTAGCTAAAATTTGATGGTTTCGTTGCACTTTCCGAGCCCGTAGGGTATCTGATTGGCTTAAAAGTACAAGAAAACACTTCAAAAGTGACGTTTCTGAAGAATTTTAACAGTTTTCTTGTATCTACGAACGCCAGAATGCATAAAATTGACCTAAACGTCTCCTTTTCCTATTCTGAGTCGATTCTGCATGCTTTAAGTGTGTTTGGTGGCTCAGAACCATCAAAAAACGTTGAAATATAGTTCAAATTCAATAAAAATCGACAAAAATACTGTTTCTAGCTAAAATTTGATGGTTTCGTTGCACTTTCCGAGCCCGTAGGGTATCTGATTGGCTTAAAAGTACAAGAAAACACTTCAAAAGTGACGTTTCTGAAGAATTTTAACAGTTTTCTTGTATCTACGAACGCCAGAATGCATAAAATTGACCTAAACGTCTCCTTTTCCTATTCTGAGTCGATTCTGCATGCTTTAAGTGTGTTTGGTGGCTCAGAACCATCAAAAAACGTTGAAATATAGTTCAAATTCAATAAAAATCGACAAAAATACAGTTTCTAGCTAAAATTTGATGGTTTCGTTGCACTTTCCGAGCCCGTAGGGTATCTGATTGGCTTAAAAGTACAAGAAAACACTTCAAAAGTGACGTTTCTGAAGAATTTTAACAGTTTTCTTGTATCTACGAACGCCAGAATGCATCAAATTGACCTAAACGTCTCCTTTTCCTATTCTGAGTCGATTCTGCATGCTTTAAGTGTGTTTGGTGGCTCAGAACCATCAAAAAACGTTGAAATATAGTTGAAATTCAATAAAAATCGACAAAAATACAGTTTCTAGCTAAAATTTGATGGTTTCGTTGCACTTTCCGAGCCCGTAGGGTATCTGATTGGCTTAAAAGTACAAGAAAACACTTCAAAAGTGACGTTTCTGAAGAATTTTAACAGTTTTCTTGTATCTACGAACGCCAGAATGCATAAAATTGACCTAAACGTCTCCTTTTCCTATTCTGAGTCGATTCTGCATGCTTTAAGTGTGTTTGGTGGCTCAGAACCATCAAAAAACGTTGAAATATAGTTCAAATTCAATAAAAATCGACAAAAATACAGTTTCTAGCTAAAATTTGATGGTTTCGTTGCACTTTCCGAGCCCGTAGGGTATCTGATTGGCTTAAAAGTACAAGAAAACACTTCAAAAGTGACGTTTCTAAAGAATTTTAACAGTTTTCTTGTATCTACGAACGCCAGAATGCATAAAATTGACCTAAACGTCTCCTTTTCCTATTCTGAGTCGATTCTGCATGCTTTAAGTGTGTTTGGTGGCTCAGAACCATCAAAAAACGTTCAAATATAGTTCAAATTCAATAAAAATCGACAAAAATACAGTTTCTAGCTAAAATTTGATGGTTTCGTTGCACTTTCCGAGCCCGTAGGGTATCTGATTGGCTTAAAAGTACAAGAAAACACTTCAAAAGTGACGTTTCTGAAGAATTTTAACAGTTTTCTTGTATCTACGAACGCCAGAATGCATAAAATTGACCTAAACGTCTCCTTTTCCTATTCTGAGTCGATTCTGCATGCTTTAAGTGTGTTTGGTGGCTCAGAACCATCAAAAAACGTTGAAATATAGTTCAAATTCAATAAAAATCGACAAAAATACAGTTTCTAGCTAAAATTTGATGGTTTCGTTGCACTTTCCGAGCCCGTAGGGTATCTGATTGGCTTAAAAGTACAAGAAAACACTTCAAAAGTGACGTTTCTGAAGAATTTTAACAGTTTTCTTGTATCTACGAACGCCAGAATGCATAAAATTGACCTAAACGTCTCCTTTTCCTATTCTGAGTCGATTCTGCATGCTTTAAGTGTGTTTGGTGGCTCAGAACCATCAAAAAACGTTGAAATATAGTTCAAATTCAATAAAAATCGACAAAAATACAGTTTCTAGCTAAAATTTGATGGTTTCGTTGCACTTTCCGAGCCCGTAGGGTATCTGATTGGCTTAAAAGTACAAGAAAACACTTCAAAAGTGACGTTTCTGAAGAATTTTAACAGTTTTCTTGAATCTACGAACGCCAGAATGCATAAAATTGACCTAAACGTCTCCTTTTCCTATTCTGAGTCGATTCTGCATGCTTTAAGTGTGTTTGGTGGCTCAGAACCATCAAAAAACATTGAAATATAGTTCAAATTCAATAAAAATCGACAAAAACACAGTTTCTAGCTAAAATTTGATGGTTTCGTTGCACTTTCCGAGCCCGTAGGGTATCTGATTGGCTTAAAAGTACAAGAAAACACTTCAAAAGTGACGTTTCTGAAGAATTTTAACAGTTTTCTTGTATCTACGAACGCCAGAATGCATAAAATTGACCTAAACGTCTCCTTTTCCTATTCTGAGTCGATTCTGCATGCTTTAAGTGTGTTTGGTGGCTCAGAACCATCAAAAAACGTTGAAATATAGTTCAAATTCAATAAAAATCGACAAAAATACAGTTTCTAGCTAAAATTTGATGGTTTCGTTGCACTTTCCGGGCCCGTAGGGTATCTGATTGGCTTAAAAGTACAAGAAAACACTTCAAAAGTGACGTTTCTGAAGAATTTTAACAGTTTTCTTGTATCTACGAACGCCAGAATGCATAAAATTGACCTAACCGTCTCCTTTTCCTATTCTGAGTCGATTCTGCATGCTTTAAGTGTGTTTGGTGGCTCAGAACCATCAAAAAACGTTGAAATATAGTTCAAATTCAATAAAAATCGACAAAAATACAGTTTCTAGCTAAAATTTGATGGTTTCGTTGCACTTTCCGAGACCGTAGGGTATCTGATTGGCTTAAAAGTACAAGAAAACACTTCAAAAGTGACGTTTCTGAAGAATTTTAACAGTTTTCTTGTATCTACGAACGCCAGAATGCATAAAATTGACCTAAACGTCTCCTTTTCCTATTCTGAGTCGATTCTGCATGCTTTAAGTGTGTTTGGTGGCTCAGAACCATCAAAAAACGTTGAAATATAGTTCAAATTCAATAAAAATCGACAAAAATACAGTTTCTAGCTAAAATTTGATGGTTTCGTTGCACTTTCCGAGCCCGTAGGGTATCTGATTGGCTTAAAAGTACAAGAAAACACTTCAAAAGTGACGTTTCTGAAGAATTTTAACAGTTTTCTTGTATCTACGAACGCCAGAATGCATAAAATTGACCTAAACGTCTCCTTTTCCTATTCTGAGTCGATTCTGCATGCTTTAAGTGTGTTTGGTGGCTCAGAACCATCAAAAAACGTTGAAATATAGTTCAAATTCAATAAAAATCGACAAAAATACAGTTTCTAGCTAAAATTTGATGGTTTCGTTGCACTTTCCGAGCCCGTAGGGTATCTGATTGGCTTGAAAGTACAAGAAAACACTTCAAAAGTGACGTTTCTGAAGAATTTTAACAGTTTTCTTGTATCTACGAACGCCAGAATGCATAAAATTGACCTAAACGTCTCCTTTTCCTATTCTGAGTCGATTCTGCATGCTTTAAGTGTGTTTGGTGGCTCAGAACCATCAAAAAACGTTGAAATATAGTTCAAATTCAATAAAAATCGACAAAAATACAGTTTCTAGCTAAAATTTGATGGTTTCGTTGCACTTTCCGAGCCCGTAGGGTATCTGATTGGCTTAAAAGTACAAGAAAACACTTCAAAAGTGACGTTTCTGAAGAATTTTAACAGTTTTCTTGTATCTACGAACGCCAGAATGCATAAAATTGACCTAAACGTCTCCTTTTCCTATTCTGAGTCGATTCTGCATGCTTTAAGTGTGTTTGGTGGCTCAGAACCATCAAAAAACGTTGAAATATAGTTCAAATTCAATAAAAATCGACAAAAATACAGTTTCTAGCTAAAATTTGATGGTTTCGTTGCACTTTCCGAGCCCGTAGGGTATCTGATTGGTTTAAAAGTACAAGAAAACACTTCAAAAGTGACGTTTCTGAAGAATTTTAACAGTTTTCTTGTATCTACGAACGCCAGAATGCATAAAATTGACCTAAACGTCTCCTTTTCCTATTCTGAGTCGATTCTGCATGCTTTAAGTGTGTTTGGTGGCTCAGAACCATCAAAAAACGTTGAAATATAGTTCAAATTCAATAAAAATCGACAAAAATACAGTTTCTAGCTAAAATTTGATGGTTTCGTTGCACTTTCCGAGCCCGTAGGGTATCTGATTGGCTTAAAATTACAAGAAAACACTTCAAAAGTGACGTTTCTGAAGAATTTTGACAGTTTTCTTGTATCTACGAACGCCAGAATGCATAAAATTGACCTAAACGTCTCCTTTTCCTATTCTGAGTCGATTCTGCATGCTTTAAGTGTGTTTGGTGGCTCAGAACCATCAAAAAACGTTGAAATATAGTTCAAATTCAATAAAAATCGACAAAAATACAGTTTCTAGCTAAAATTTGATGGTTTCGTTGCACTTTCCGAGCCCGTAGGGTATCTGATTGGCTTAAAAGTACAAGAAAACACTTCAAAAGTGACGTTTCTGAAGAATTTTAACAGTTTTCTTGTATCTACGAACGCCAGAATGCATAAAATTGACCTAAACGTCTCCTTTTCCTATTCTGAGTCGATTCTGCATGCTTTAAGTGTGTTTGGTGGCTCAGAACCATCAGAAAACGTTGAAATATAGTTCAAATTCAATAAAAATCGACAAAAATACAGTTTCTAGCTAAAATTTGATGGTTTCGTTGCACTTTCCGAGCCCATAGGGTATCTGATTGGCTTAAAAGTACAAGAAAACACTTCAAAAGTGACGTTTCTGAAGAATTTTAACAGTTTTCTTGTATCTACGAACGCCAGAATGCATAAAATTGACCTAAACGTCTCCTTTTCCTATTCTGAGTCGATTCTGCATGCTTTAAGTGTGTTTGGTGGCTCAGAACCATCAAAAAACGTTGAAATATAGTTCAAATTCAATAAAAATCGACAAAAATACAGTTTCTAGCTAAAATTTGATGGTTTCGTTGCACTTTCCAAGCCCGTAGGGTATCTGATTGGCTTAAAAGTACAAGAAAACACTTCAAAAGTGACGTTTCTGAAGAATTTTAAGAGTTTTCTTGTATCTACGAACGCCAGAATGCATAAATTTGACCTAAACGTCTCCTTTTCCTATTCTGAGTCGATTCTGCATGCTTTAAGTGTGTTGGTGGCTCAGAACCATCAAAAAACGTTGAAATATAGTTCAAATTCAATAAAAATCGACAAAAATACAGTTTCTAGCTAAAATTTGATGGTTTCGTTGCACTTTCCGAGCCCGTAGGGTATCTGATTGGCTTAAAAGTACAAGAAAACACTTCAAAAGTGACGTTTCTGAAGAATTTTAACAGTTTTCTTGTATCTACGAACGCCAGAATGCATAAAATTCACCTAAACGTCTCCTTTTCCTATTCTGAGTCGATTCTGCATGCTTTAAGTGTGTTTGGTGGCTCAGAACCATCAAAAAACGTTGAAATATAGTTCAAATTTAATAAAAATCGACAAAAATACAGTTTCTAGCTAAAATTTGATGGTTTCGTTGCACTTTCCGAGCCCATTGGGTATCTGATTGGCTTAAAAGTACAAGAAAACACTTCAAAAGTGACGTTTCTGAAGAATTTTAACAGTTTTCTTGTATCTACGAACGCCAGAATGCATAAAATTGACCTAAACGTCTCCTTTTCCTATTCTGAGTCGATTCTGCATGCTTTAAGTGTGTTTGGTGGCTCAGAACCATCAAAAAACGTTGAAATATAGTTCAAATTCAATAAAAAGCGACAAAAATACAGTTTCTAGCTAAAATTTGATGGTTTCGTTGCACTTTCCGAGCCCGTAGGGTATCTGATTGGCTTAAAAGTACAAGAAAACACTTCAAAAGTGACGTTTCTGAAGAATTTTAACAGTTTTCTTGTATCTACGAACGCCAGAATGCATATTATTGACCTAAACGTCTCCTTTTCCTATTCTGAGTCGATTCTGCATGCTTTAAGTGTGTTTGGTGGCTCAGAACCATCAAAAAACGTTGAAATATAGTTCAAATTCAATAAAAATCGACAAAAATACAGTTTCTAGCTAAAATTTGATGGTTTCGTTGCACTTTCCGAGCCCGTAGGGTATCTGATTGGCTTAAAAGTACAAGAAAACACTTCAAAAGTGACGTTTCTGAAGAATTTTAACAGTTTTCTTGTATCTACGAACGCCAGAATGCATAAAATTGACCTAATCGTCTCCTTTTCCTATTCTGAGTCGATTCTGCATGCTTTAAGTGTGTTTGGTGGCTCAGAACCATCAAAAAACGTTGAAATATAGTTCAAATTCAATAAAAATCGACAAAAATACAGGTTCTAGCTAAAATTTGATGGTTTCGTTGCACTTTCCGAGCCCGTAGGGTATCTGATTGGCTTAAAAGTACAAGAAAACACTTCAAAAGTGACGTTCCTGAAGAATTTTAACAGTTTTCTTGTATCTACGAACGCCAGAATGCATAAAATTGACCTAAACGTCTCCTTTTCCTATTCTGAGTCGATTCTGCATACTTTAAGTGTGTTTGGTGGCTCAGAACCATCAAAAAACGTTGAAATATAGTTCAAATTCAATAAAAATCGACAAAAATACAGTTTCTAGCTAAAATTTGATGGTTTCGTTGCACTTTCCGAGCCCGTAGGGTATCTGATTGGCTTAAAAGTACAAGAAAACACTTCAAAAGTGACGTTTCTGAAGAATTTTAACAGTTTTCTTGTATCTACGAACGCCAGAATGCATAAAATTGACCTAAACGTCTCCTTTTCCTATTCTGAGTCGATTCTGCATGCTTTAAGTGTGTTTGGTGGCTCAGAACCATCAAAAAACGTTGAAATATAGTTCAAATTCAATAAAAATCGACAAAAATACAGTTTCTAGCTAAAATTTGATGGTTTCGTTGCACTTTCCGAGCCCGTAGGGTATCTGATTGGCTTAAAAGTACAAGAAAACACTTCAAAAGTGACGTTTCTGAAGAATTTTAACAGTTTTCTTGTATCTACGAACGCCAGAATGCATAAAATTGACCTAAACGTCTCCTTTTCCTATTCTGAGTCGATTCTGCATGTTTTAAGTGTGTTTGGTGGCTCAGAACCATCAAAAAACGTTGAAATATAGTTCAAATTCAATAAAAATCGACAAAAATACAGTTTCTAGCTAAAATTTGATGGTTTCGTTGCACTTTCCGAGCCCGTAGGGTATCTGATTGGCTTAAAAGCACAAGAAAACACTTCAAAAGTGACGTTTCTGAAGAATTTTAACAGTTTTCTTGGATCTACGAACGCCAGAATGCATAAAATTGACCTAAACATCTCCTTTTCCTATTCTGAGTCGATTCTGCATGCTTTAAGTGTGTTTGGTGGCTCAGAACCATCAAAAAACGTTGAAATATAGTTCAAATTCAATAAAAATCGACAAAAATACAGTTTCTAGCTAAAATTTGATGGTTTCGTTGCACTTTCCGAGCCCGTTGGGTATCTGATTGGCTTAAAAGTACAAGAAAACACTTCAAAAGTGACGTTTCTGAAGAAGTTTAACAGTTTTCTTGTATCTACGAACGCCAGAATGCATAAAATTGACCTAAACGTCTCCTTTTCCTATTCTGAGTCGATTCTGCATGCTTTAAGTGTGTTTGGTGGCTCAGAACCATCAAAAAACGTTGAAATATAGTTCAAATTCAATAAAAATCGACAAAAATACAGTTTCTAGCTAAAATTTGATGGTTTCGTTGCACTTTCCGAGCCCGTTGGGTATCTGATTGGCTTAAAAGTACAAGAAAACACTTCAAAAGTGACGTTTCTGAAGAAGTTTAACAGTTTTCTTGTATCTACGAACGCCAGAATGCATAAAATTGACCTAAACGTCTCCTTTTCCTATTCTGAGTCGATTCTGCATGCTTTAAGTGTGTTTGGTGGCTCAGAACCATCAAAAAACGTTGAAATATAGTTCAAATTCAATAAAAATCGACAAAAATACAGTTTCTAGCTAAAATTTGATGGTTTCGTTGCACTTTCCGAGCCCGTAGGGTATCTGATTGGCTTAAAAGTACAAGAAAACACTTCAAAAGTGACGTTTCTGAAGAATTTTAACAGTTTTCTTGTATCTACGAACGCCAGAATGCATAAAATTGACCTAAACGTCTCCTTTTCCTATTCTGAGTCGATTCTGCATGCTTTAAGTGTGTTTGGTGGCTCAGAACCATCAAAAAACGTTGAAATATAGTTCAAATTCAATAAAAATCGACAGAAATACAGTTTCTAGCTAAAATTTGATGGTTTCGTTGCACTTTCCGAGCCCGTAGGGTATCTGATTGGCTTAAAAGTACAAGAAAACACTTCAAAAGTGACGTTTCTGAAGAATTTTAACAGTTTTCTTGTATCTACGAACGCCAGAATGCATAAAATTGACCTAAACGTCTCCTTTTCCTATTCTGAGTCGATTCTGCATGCTTTAAGTGTGTTTGGTGGCTCAGAACCATCAAAAAACGTTGAAATATAGTTCAAATTCAATAAAAATCGACAAAAATACAGTTTCTAGCTAAAATTTGATGGTTTCGTTGCACTTTCCGAGCCCGTAGGGTATCTGATTGGCTTAAAAGTACAAGAAAACACTTCAAAAGTGACGTTTCTGAAGAATTTTAACAGTTTTCTTGTATCTACGAACGCCAGAATGCATAAAATTGACCTAAACGTCTCCTTTTCCTATTCTGAGTCGATTCTGCATGCTTTAAGTGTGTTTGGTGGCTCAGAACCATCAAAAAACGTTGAAATATAGTTCAAATTCAATAAAAATCGACAAAAATACAGTTTCTAGCTAAAATTTGATGGTTTCGTTGCACTTTCCGAGCCCGTAGGGTATCTGATTGGCTTAATTCTGGCGTTCGTAGATACAAGAAAACTGTTAAAAATCTTCAGAAACGTCACTTTTGAAGTGTTTTCTTGTACTTTTAAGCCAATCAGATACCCTACGGGCTCGGAAAGTGCAACGAAACCATCAAATTTTAGCTAGAAACTGTATTTTTGTCGATTTTTATTGAATTTGAACTATATTTCAACGTTTTTTGATGGTTCTGAGCCACCAAACACACTTAAAGCATGCAGAATCGACTCAGAATAGGAAAAGGAAACGTTTAGGTCAATTTTATGCATTCTGGCGTTCGTAGATACAAGAAAACTGTTAAAATTCTTCAGAAACGTCACTTTTGAAGTGTTTTCTTGTACTTTTAAGCCAATCAGATACCCAACGGGCTCGGAAAGTGCAACGAAACCATCAAATTTTAGCTAGAAACTGTATTTTTGTCGATTTTTATTGAATTTGAACTATATTTCAACGTTTTTTGATGGTTCTGAGCCACCAAACACACTTAAAGCATGCAGAATCGACTCAGAATAGGAAAAGGAGACGTTTAGGTCAATTTTATGCATTCTGGCGTTCGTAGATACAAGAAAACTGTTAAAATTCTTCAGAAACGTCACTTTTGAAGTGTTTTCTTGTACTTTTAAGCCAATCAGATACCCTACGGGCTCGGAAAGTGCAACGAAACCATCAAATTTTAGCTAGAAACTGTATTTTTGTCGATTTTTATTGAATTTGAACTATATTTCAACGTTTTTTGATGGTTCTGAGCCACCAAACACACTTAAAGCATGCAGAATCGACTCAGAATAGGAAAAGGAGACGTTTAGGTCAATTTTATGCATTCTGGCGTTCGTAGATACAAGAAAACTGTTAAAATTCTTCAGAAACGTCACTTTTGAAGTGTTTTCTTGTACTTTTAAGCCAATCAGATACCCTACGGGCTCGGAAAGTGCAACGAAACCATCAAATTTTAGCTAGAAACTGTATTTTTGTCGATTTTTATTGAATTTGAACTATATTTCAACGTTTTTTGATGGTTCTGAGCCACCAAACACACTTAAAGCATGCAGAATCGACTCAGAATAGGAAAAGGAGACGTTTAGGTCAATTTTATGCATTCTGGCGTTCGTAGATACAAGAAAACTGTTAAAATTCTTCAGAAACGTCACTTTTGAAGTGTTTTCTTGTACTTTTAAGCCAATCAGATACCCTACGGGCTCGGAAAGTGCAACGAAACCATCAAATTTTAGCTAGAAACTGTATTTTTGTCGATTTTTATTGAATTTGAACTATATTTCAACGTTTTTTGATGGTTCTGAGCCACCAAACACACTTAAAGCATGCAGAATCGACTCAGAATAGGAAAAGGAGACGTTTAGGTCAATTTTATGCATTCTGGCGTTCGTAGATACAAGAAAACTGTTAAAATTCTTCAGAAACGTCACTTTTGAAGTGTTTTCTTGTACTTTTAAGCCAATCAGATACCCTACGGGCTCGGAAAGTGCAACGAAACCATCAAATTTTAGCTAGAAACTGTATTTTTGTCGATTTTTATTGAATTTGAACTATATTTCAACGTTTTTTGATGGTTCTGAGCCACCAAACACACTTAAAGCATGCAGAATCGACTCAGAATAGGAAAAGGAGACGTTTAGGTCAATTTTATGCATTCTGGCGTTCGTAGATACAAGAAAACTGTTAAAATTCTTCAGAAACGTCACTTTTGAAGTGTTTTCTTGTACTTTTAAGCCAATCAGATACCCTACGGGCTCGGAAAGTGCAACGAAACCATCAAATTTTAGCTAGAAACTGTATTTTTGTCGATTTTTATTGAATTTGAACTATATTTCAACGTTTTTTGATGGTTCTGAGCCACCAAACACACTTAAAGCATGCAGAATCGACTCAGAATAGGAAAAGGAGACGTTTAGGTCAATTTTATGCATTCTGGCGTTCGTAGATACAAGAAAACTGTTAAAATTCTTCAGAAACGTCACTTTTGAAGTGTTTTCTTGTACTTTTAAGCCAATCAGATACCCTACGGGCTCGGAAAGTGCAACGAAACCATCAAATTTTAGCTAGAAACTGTATTTTTGTCGATTTTTATTGAATTTGAACTATATTTCAACGTTTTTTGATGGTTCTGAGCCACCAAACACACTTAAAGCATGCAGAATCGACTCAGAATAGGAAAAGGAGACGTTTAGGTCAATTTTATGCATTCTGGCGTTCGTAGATACAAGAAAACTGTTAAAATTCTTCAGAAACGTCACTTTTGAAGTGTTTTCTTGTACTTTTAAGCCAATCAGATACCCTACGGGCTCGGAAAGTGCAACGAAACCATCAAATTTTAGCTAGAAACTGTATTTTTGTCGATTTTTATTGAATTTGAACTATATTTCAACGTTTTTTGATGGTTCTGAGCCACCAAACACACTTAAAGCATGCAGAATCGACTCAGAATAGGAAAAGGAGACGTTTAGGTCAATTTTATGCATTCTGGCGTTCGTAGATACAAGAAAACTGTTAAAATTCTTCAGAAACGTCACTTTTGAAGTGTTTTCTTGTACTTTTAAGCCAATCAGATACCCTACGGGCTCGGAAAGTGCAACGAAACCATCAAATTTTAGCTAGAAACTGTATTTTTGTCGATTTTTATTGAAATTGAACTATATTTCAACGTTTTTTGATGGTTCTGAGCCACCAAACACACTTAAAGCATGCAGAATCGACTCAGAATAGGAAAAGGAGACGTTTAGGTCAATTTTATGCATTCTGGCGTTCGTAGATACAAGAAAACTGTTAAAATTCTTCAGAAACGTCACTTTTGAAGTGTTTTCTTGTACTTTTAAGCCAATCAGATACCCTACGGGCTCGGAAAGTGCAACGAAACCATCAAATTTTAGCTAGAAACTGTATTTTTGTCGATTTTTATTGAATTTGAACTATATTTCAACGTTTTTTGATGGTTCTGAGCCACCAAACACACTTAAAGCATGCAGAATCGACTCAGAATAGGAAAAGGAGACGTTTAGGTCAATTTTATGCATTCTGGCGTTCGTAGATACAAGAAAACTGTTAAAATTCTTCAGAAACGTCACTTTTGAAGTGTTTTCTTGTACTTTTAAGCCAATCAGATACCCTACGGGCTCGGAAAGTGCAACGAAACCATCAAATTTTAGCTAGAAACTGTATTTTTGTCGATTTTTATTGAATTTGAACTATATTTCAACGTTTTTTGATGGTTCTGAGCCACCAAACACACTTAAAGCATGCAGAATCGACTCAGAATAGGAAAAGGAGACGTTTAGGTCAATTTTATGCATTCTGGCGTTCGTAGATACAAGAAAACTGTTAAAATTCTTCAGAAACGTCACTTTTGAAGTGTTTTCTTGTACTTTTAAGCCAATCAGATACCCTACGGGCTCGGAAAGTGCAACGAAACCATCAAATTTTAGCTAGAAACTGTATTTTTGTCGATTTTTATTGAATTTGAACTATATTTCAACGTTTTTTGATGGTTCTGAGCCACCAAACACACTTAAAGCATGCAGAATCGACTCAGAATAGGAAAAGGAGACGTTTAGGTCAATTTTATGCATTCTGGCGTTCGTAGATACAAGAAAACTGTTAAAATGCTTCAGAAACGTCACTTTTGAAGTGTTTTCTTATACTTTTAAGCCAATCAGATACCCTACGGGCTCGGAAAGTGCAACGAAACCATCAAATTTTAGCTAGAAACTGTATTTTTGTCGATTTTTATTGAATTTGAACTATATTTCAACGTTTTTTGATGGTTCTGAGCCACCAAACACACTTAAAGCATGCAGAATCGACTCAGAATAGGAAAAGGAGATGTTTAGGTCAATTTTATGCATTCTGGCGTTCGTAGATACAAGAAAACTGTTAAAATTCTTCAGAAACGTCACTTTTGAAGTGTTTTCTTGTACTTTTAAGCCAATCAGATACCCGACGGGCTCGGAAAGTGCAACGAAACCATCAAATTTTAGCTAGAAACTGTATTTTTGTCGATTTTTATTGAATTTGAACTATATTTCAACGTTTTTTGATGGTTCTGAGCCACCAAACACACTTAAAGCATGCAGAATCGACTCAGAATAGGAAAAGGAGACGTTTAGGTCAATTTTATGCATTCTGGCGTTCGTAGATACAAGAAAACTGTTAAAATTCTTCAGAAACGTCACTTTTGAAGTGTTTTCTTGTACTTTTAAGCCAATCAGATACCCTACGGGCTCGGAAAGTGCAACGAAACCATCAAATTTTAGCTAGAAACTGTATTTTTGTCGATTTTTATTGAATTTGAACTATATTTCAACGTTTTTTGATGGTTCTGAGCCACCAAACACACTTAATGCATGCAGAATCGACTCAGAATAGGAAAAGGAGACGTTTAGGTCAATTTTATGCATTCTGGCGTTCGTAGATACAAGAAAACTGTTAAAATTCTTCAGAAACGTCACTTTTGAAGTGTTTTCTTGTACTTTTAAGCCAATCAGATACCCTACGGGCTCGGAAAGTGCAACGAAACCATCAAATTTTAGCTAGAAACTGTATTTTTGTCGATTTTTATTGAATTTGAACTATATTTCAACGTTTTTTGATGGTTCTGAGCCACCAAACACACTTAAAGCATGCAGAATCGACTCAGAATAGGAAAAGGAGACGTTTAGGTCAATTTTATGCATTCTGGCGTTCGTAGATACAAGAAAACTGTTAAAATTCTTCAGAAACGTCACTTTTGAAGTGTTTTCTTGTACTTTTAAGCCAATCAGATTCCCTACGGGCTCGGAAAGTGCAACGAAACCATCAAATTTTAGCTAGAAACTGTATTTTTGTCGATTTTTATTGAATTTGAACTATATTTCAACGTTTTTTGATGGTTCTGAGCCACCAAACACACTTAAAGCATGCAGAATCGACTCAGAATAGGAAAAGGAGACGTTTAGGTCAATTTTATGCATTCTGGCGTTCGTAGATACAAGAAAACTGTTAAAATTCTTCAGAAACGTCACTTTTGAAGTGTTTTCTTGTACTTTTAAGCCAATCAGATACCCAACGGGCTCGGAAAGTGCAACGAAACCATCAAATTTTAGCTAGAAACTGTATTTTTGTCGATTTTTATTGAATTTGAACTATATTTCAACGTTTTTTGATGGTTCTGAGCCACCAAACACACTTAAAGCATGCAGAATCGACTCAGAATAGGAAAAGGAGACGTTTAGGTCAATTTTATGCATTCTGGCGTTCGTAGATACAAGAAAACTGTTAAAATTCTTCAGAAACGTCACTTTTGAAGTGTTTTCTTGTACTTTTAAGCCAATCAGATACCCTACGAGCTCGGAAAGTGCAACGAAACCATCAAATTTTAGCTAGAAACTGTATTTTTGTCGATTTTTATTGAATTTGAACTATATTTCAACGTTTTTTGATGGTTCTGAGCCACCAAACACACTTAAAGCATGCAGAATCGACTCAGAATAGGAAAAGGAGACGTTTAGGTCAATTTTATGAATTCTGGCGTTCGTAGATACAAGAAAACTGTTAAAATTCTTCAGAAACGTCACTTTTGAAGTGTTTTCTTGTACTTTTAAGCCAATCAGATACCCTACGGGCTCGGAAAGTGCAACGAAACCATCAAATTTTAGCTAGAAACTGTATTTTTGTCGATTTTTATTGAATTTGAACTATATTTCAACGCTTTTTGATGGTTCTGAGCCACCAAACACACTTAAAGCATGCAGAATCGACTCAAAATAGGAAAAGGAGACGTTTAGGTCAATTTTATGCATTCTGGCGTTCGTAGATACAAGAAAACTGTTAAAATGCTTCAGAAACGTCACTTTTGAAGTGTTTTCTTGTACTTTTAAGCCAATCAGATACCCTACGGGCTCGGAAAGTGCAACAAAACCATCAAATTTTAGCTAGAAACTGTATTTTTGTCGATTTTTATTGAATTTGAACTATATTTCAAAGTTTTTTGATGGTTCTGAGCCACCAAACACACTTAAAGCATGCAGAATCGACTCAGAATAGGAAAAGGAGACGTTTAGGTCAATTTTATGCATTCTGGCGTTCGTAGATACAAGAAAACTGTTAAAATTCTTCAGAAACGTCACTTTTGAAGTGTTTTCTTGTACTTTTAAGCCAATCAGATACCCTACGGGCTCGGAAAGTGCAACGAAACCATCAAATTTTAGCTAGAAACTGTATTTTTGTCGATTTTTATTGAATTTGAACTATATTTCAACGTTTTTTGATGGTTCTGAGCCACCAAACACACTTAAAGCATGCAGAATCGACTCAGAATAGGAAAAGGAGACGTTTAGGTCAATTTTATGCATTCTGGCGTTCGTAGATACAAGAAAACTGTTAAAATTCTTCAGAAACGTCACTTTTGAATTGTTTTCTTGTACTTTTAAGCCAATCAGATACCCTACGGGCTCGGAAAGTGCAACGAAACCATCAAATTTTAGCTAGAAACTGTATTTTTGTCGATTTTTATTGAATTTGAACTATATTTCAACGTTTTTTGATGGTTCTGAGCCACCAAACACACTTAAAGCATGCAGAATCGACTCAGAATAGGAAAAGGAGACGTTTAGGTCAATTTTATGCATTCTGGCGTTCGTAGATACAAGAAAACTGTTAAAATTCTTCAGAAACGTCACTTTTGAAGTGTTTTCTTGTACTTTTAAGCCAATCACATACCCTACGGGCTCGGAAAGTGCAACGAAACCATCAAATTTTAGCTAGAAACTGTATTTTTGTCGATTTTTATTGAATTTGAACTATATTTCAACGTTTTTTGATGGTTCTGAGCCACCAAACACACTTAAAGCATGCAGAATCGACTCAGAATAGGAAAAGGAGACGTTTAGGTCAATTTTATGCATTCTGGCGTTCGTAGATACAAGAAAACTGTTAAAATTCTTCAGAAACGTCACTTTTGAAGTGTTTTCTTGTACTTTTAAGCCAATCAGATACCCTACGGGCTCGGAAAGTGCAACGAAACCATCAAATTTTAGCTAGAAACTGTATTTTTGTCGATTTTTATTGAATTTGAACTATATTTCAACGTTTTTTGATGGTTCTGAGCCACCAAACACACTTAAAGCATGCAGAATCGACTCAGAATAGGAAAAGGAGACGTTTAGGTCAATTTTATGCATTCTGGCGTTCGTAGGTACAAGAAAACTGTTAAAATTCTTCAGAAACGTCACTTTTGAAGTGTTTTCTTGTACTTTTAAGCCAATCAGATACCCTACGGGCTCGGAAAGTGCAACGAAACCATCAAATTTTAGCTAGAAACTGTATTTTTGTCGATTTTTATTGAATTTGAACTATATTTCAACGTTTTTTGATGGTTCTGAGCCACCAAACACACTTAAAGCATGCAGAATCGACTCAGAATAGGAAAAGGAGACGTTTAGGTCAATTTTATGCATTCTGGCGTTCGTAGATACAAGAAAACTGTTAAAATTGTTCAGAAACGTCACTTTTGAAGTGTTTTCTTGTACTTTTAAGCCAATCAGATACCCTACGGGCTAGGAAAGTGCAACGAAACCATCAAATTTTAGCTAGAAACTGTATTTTTGTCGATTTTTATTGAATTTGAACTATATTTCAACGTTTTTTGATGGTTCTGAGCCACCAAACACTCTTAAAGCATGCAGAATCGACTCAGAATAGGAAAAGGAGACGTTTAGGTCAATTTTATGCATTCTGGCGTTCGTAGATACAAGAAAACTGTTAAAATTCTTCAGAAACGTCACTTTTGAAGTGTTTTCTTGTACTTTTAAGCCAATCAGATACCCTACGGGCTCGGAAAGTGCAACGAAACCATCAAATTTTAGCTAGAAACTGTATTTTTGTCGATTTTTATTGAATTTGAACTATATTTCAACGTTTTTTGATGGTTCTGAGCCACCAAACACACTTAAAGCATGCAGAATCGACTCAGAATAGGAAATGGAGACGTTTAGGTCAATTTTATGCATTCTGGCGTTCGTAGATACAAGAAAACTGTTAAAATTCTTCAGAAACGTCACTTTTGAAGTGTTTTCTTGTACTTTTAAGCCAATCAGATACCCTACGGGCTCGGAAAGTGCAACGAAACCATCAAATTTTGGATAGAAACTGTATTTTTGTCGATTTTTATTGAATTTGAACTATATTTCAACGTTTTTTGATGGTTCTGAGCCACCAAACACACTTAAAGCATGCAGAATCGACTCAGAATAGGAAAAGGAGACGTTTAGGTCAATTTTATGCATTCTGGCGTTCGTAGATACAAGAAAACTGTTAAAATTCTTCAGAAACGTCACTTTTGAAGTGTTTTCTTGTACTTTTAAGCCAATCAGATACGCTACGGGCTCGGAAAGTGCAACGAAACCATCAAATTTTAGCTAGAAACTGTATTTTTGTCGATTTTTATTGAATTTGAACTATATTTCAACGTTTTTTGATGGTTCTGAGCCACCAAACACACTTAAAGCATGCAGAATCGACTCAGAATAGGAAAAGGAGAAGTTTAGGTCAATTTTATGCATTCTGGCGTTCGTAGATACAAGAAAACTGTTAAAATTCTTCAGAAACGTCACTTTTGAAGTGTTTTCTTGTACTTTTAAGCCAATCAGATACGCTACGGGCTCGGAAAGTGCAACGAAACCATCAAATTTTAGCTAGAAACTGTATTTTTGTCGATTTTTATTGAATTTGAACTATATTTCAAAGTTTTTTGATGGTTCTGAGCCACCAAACACACTTAAAGCATGCAGAATCGACTCAGAATAGGAAAAGGAGACGTTTAGGTCAATTTTATGCATTCTGGCGTTCGTAGTTACAAGAAAACTGTTAAAATTCTTCAGAAACGTCACTTTTGAAGTGTTTTCTTGTACTTTTAAGCCAATCAGATACCCTACGGGCTCGGAAAGTGCAACGAAACCATCAAATTTTAGCTAGAAACTGTATTTTTGTCGATTTTTATTGAATTTGAACTATATTTCAACGTTTTTTGATGGTTCTGAGCCACCAAACACACTTAAAGCATGCAGAATCGACTCAGAATAGGAAAAGGAGACGTTTAGGTCAATTTTATGCATTCTGGCGTTCGTAGATACAAGAAAACTGTTAAAATTCTTCAGAAACGTCACTTTTGAAGTGTTTTCTTGTACTTTTAAGCCAATCAGATACCCTACGGGCTCGGAAAGTGCAACGAAACCATCAAATTTTAGCTAGAAACTGTATTTTTGTCGATTTTTATTGAATTTGAACTATATTTCAACGTTTTTTGATGGTTCTGAGCCACCAAACACACTTAAAGCATGCAGAATCGACTCAGAATAGGAAAAGGAGACGTTTAGGTCAATTTTATGCATTCTGGCGTTCGTAGATACAAGAAAACTGTTAAAATTCTTCAGAAACGTCACTTTTGAAGTGTTTTCTTGTACTTTTAAGCCAATCAGATACCCTACGGGCTCGGAAAGTGCAACGAAACCATCAAATTATAGCTAGAAACTGTATTTTTGTCGATTTTTATTGAATTTGAACTATATTTCAACGTTTTTTGATGGTTCTGAGCCACCAAACACACTTAAAGCATGCAGAATCGACTCAGAATAGGAAAAGGAGACGTTTAGGTCAATTTTATGCATTCTGGCGTTCGTAGATACAAGAAAACTGTTAAAATTCTTCAGAAACGTCACTTTTGAAGTGTTTTCTTGTACTTTTAAGCCAATCAGATACCCTACAGGCTCGGAAAGTGCAACGAAACCATCAAATTTTAGCTAGAAACTGTATTTTTGTCGATTTTTATTGAATTTGAACTATATTTCAACGTTTTTTGATGGTTCTGAGCCACCAAACACACTTAAAGCATGCAGAATCGACTCAGAATAGGAAAAGGAGACGTTTAGGTCAATTTTATGCATTCTGGCGTTCGTAGATACAAGAAAACTGTTAAAATTCTTCAGAAACATCACTTTTGAAGTGTTTTCTTGTACTTTTAAGCCAATCAGATACCCAACGGGCTCGGAAAGTGCAACGAAACCATCAAATTTTAGCTAGAAACTGTATTTTTGTCGATTTTTATTGAATTTGAACTATATTTCAACGTTTTTTGATGGTTCTGAGCCACCAAACACACTTAAAGCATGCAGAATCGACTCAGAATAGGAAAAGGAGACGTTTAGGCCAATTTTATGCATTCTGGCGTTCGTAGATACAAGAAAACTGTTAAAATTCTTCAGAAACGTCACTTTTGAAGTGTTTTCTTGTACTTTTAAGCCAATCAGATACGCTACGGGCTCGGGAAGTGCAACGAAACCATCAAATTTTAGCTAGAAACTGTATTTTTGTCGATTTTTATTGAATTTGAACTATATTTCAACGTTTTTTGATGGTTCTGAGCCACCAAACACACTTAAAGCATGCAGAATCGACTCAGAATAGGAAAAGGAGACGTTTAGGTCAATTTTATGCATTCTGGCGTTCGTAGTTACAAGAAAACTGTTAAAATTCTTCAGAAACGTCACTTTTGAAGTGTTTTCTTGTACTTTTAAGCCAATCAGATACCCTACGGGCTCGGAAAGTGCAACGAAACCATCAAATTTTAGCTAGAAACTGTATTTTTGTCGATTTTTATTGAATTTGAACTATATTTCAACGTTTTTTGATGGTTCTGAGCCACCAAACACACTTAAAGCATGCAGAATCGACTCAGAATAGGAAAAGGAGACGTTTAGGTCAATTTTATGCATTCTGGCGTTCGTAGATACAAGAAAACTGTTAAAATTCTTCAGAAACGTCACTTTTGAAGTGTTTTCTTGTACTTTTAAGCCAATCAGATACCCTACGGGCTCGGAAAGTGCAACGAAACCATCAAATTTTAGCTAGAAACTGTATTTTCGTCGATCTTTATTGAATTTGAACTATATTTCAACGTTTTTTGATGGTTCTGAGCCACCAAACACACTTAAAGCATGCAGAATCGACTCAGAATAGGAAAAGGAGACGTTTAGGTCAATTTTATGCATTCTGGCGTTCGTAGATACAAGAAAACTGTTAAAATTCTTCAGAAACGTCACTTTTGAAGTGTTTTCTTGTACTTTTAAGCCAATCAGATACCCTACGGGCTCGGAAAGTGCAACGAAACCATCAAATTTTAGCTAGAAACTGTATTTTTGTCGATTTTTATTGAATTTGAACTATATTTCAACGTTTTTTGATGGTTCTGAGCCACCAAACACACTTAAAGCATGCAGAATCGACTCAGAATAGGAAAAGGAGACGTTTAGGTCAATTTTATGCATTCTGGCGTTCGTAGATACAAGAAAACTGTTAAAATTCTTCAGAAACGTCACTTTTGAAGTGTTTTCTTGTACTTTTAAGCCAATCAGATACCCTACAGGCTCGGAAAGTGCAACGAAACCATCAAATTTTAGCTAGAAACTGTATTTTTGTCGATTTTTATTGAATTTGAACTATATTTCAACGTTTTTTGATGGTTCTGAGCCACCAAACACACTTAAAGCATGCAGAATCGACTCAGAATAGGAAAAGGAGACGTTTAGGTCAATTTTATGCATTCTGGCGTTCGTAGATACAAGAAAACTGTTAAAATTCTTCAGAAACATCACTTTTGAAGTGTTTTCTTGTACTTTTAAGCCAATCAGATACCCAACGGGCTCGGAAAGTGCAACGAAACCATCAAATTTTAGCTAGAAACTGTATTTTTGTCGATTTTTATTGAATTTGAACTATATTTCAACGTTTTTTGATGGTTCTGAGCCACCAAACACACTTAAAGCATGCAGAATCGACTCAGAATAGGAAAAGGAGACGTTTAGGCCAATTTTATGCATTCTGGCGTTCGTAGATACAAGAAAACTGTTAAAATTCTTCAGAAACGTCACTTTTGAAGTGTTTTCTTGTACTTTTAAGCCAATCAGAGACCCTACGGGCTCGGAAAGTGCAACGAAACCATCAAATTTTAGCTAGAAACTATATTTTTGTCGATTTTTATTGAATTTGAACTATATTTCAACGTTTTTTGATGGTTCTGAGCCACCAAACACACTTAAAGCATGCAGAATCGACTCAGAATAGGAAAAGGAGACGTTTAGGTCAATTTTATGCATTCTGGCGTTCGTAGATACAAGAAAACTGTTAAAATTCTTCAGAAACGTCACTTTTGAAGTGTTTTCTTGTACTTTTATGGCAATCAGATACCCTACGGGCTCGGAAAGTGCAACGAAACCATCAAATTTTAGCTAGAAACTGTATTTTTGTCGATTTTTATTGAATTTGAACTATATTTCAACGTTTTTTGATGGTTCTGAGCCACCAAACACACTTAAAGCATGCAGAATCGACTCAGAATAGGAAAAGGAGACGTTTAGGTCAATTTTATGCATTCTGGCGTTCGTAGATACAAGAAAACTGTTAAAATTCTTCAGAAACGTCACTTTTGAAGTGTTTTCTTGTACTTTTAAGCCAATCAGATACCCTACGGGCTCGGAAAGTGCAACGAAACCATCAAATTTTAGCTAGAAACTGTATTTTTGTCGATTTTTATTGAATTTGAACTATATTTCAGCGTTTTTTGATGGTTCTGAGCCACCAAACACACTTAAAGCATGCAGAATCGACTCAGAATAGGAAAAGGAGACGTTTAGGTCAGTTTTATGCATTCTGGCGTTCGTAGATACAAGAAAACTGTTAAAATTCTTCAGAAACGTCACTTTTGAAGTGTTTTCTTGTACTTTTAAGCCAATCAGATACCCTACGGGCTCGGAAAGTGCAACGAAACCATCAAATTTTAGCTGGAAACTGTATTTTTGCTGATTTTTATTGAATTTGAACTATATTTCAACGTTTTTTGATGGTTCTGAGCCACCAAACACACTTAAAGCATGCAGAATCGACTCAGAATAGGAAAAGGAGACGTTTAGGTCAATTTTATGCATTCTGGCGTTCGTAGATACAAGAAAACTGTTAAAATTCTTCAGAAACGTCACTTTTGAAGTGTTTTCTTGTACTTTTAAGCCAATCAGATACCCTACGGGCTCGGAAAGTGCAACGAAACCATCAAATTTTAGCTAGATACTGTATTTTTGTCGATTTTTATTGAATTTGAACTATATTTCAACGTTTTTTGATGGTTCTGAGCCACCAAACACACTTAAAGCATGCAGAATCGACTCAGAATAGGAAAAGGAGACGTTTAGGTCAATTTTATGCTTTCTGGCGTTCGTAGATACAAGAAAACTGTTAAAATTCTTCAGAAACGTCACTTTTGAAGTGTTTTCTTGTACTTTTAAGCCAATCAGATACCATACGGGCTCGGAAAGTGCAACGAAACCATCAAATTTTAGCTAAAAACTGTATTTTTGTCGATTTTTATTGAATTTGAACTATATTTCAACGTTTTTTGATGGTTCTGAGCCACCAAACACACTTAAAGCATGCAGAATCGACTCAGAATAGGAAAAGGAGACGTTTAGGTCAATTTTATGCATTCTGGCGTTCGTAGATACGAGAAAACTGATAAAATTCTTCAGAAACGTCACTTTTGAAGTGTGTTCTTGTACTTTTAAGCCAATCAGATACCCTACGGGCTCGGAAAGTGCAACGAAACCATCAAATTTTAGCTAGAAACTGTATTTTTGTCGATTTTTATTGAATTTGAACTATATTTCAACGTTTTTTGATGGTTCTGAGCCACCAAACACACTTAAAGCATGCAGAATCGACTCAGAATAGGAAAAGGAGACGTTTAGGTCAATTTTATGCATTCTGGCGTTCGTAGATACAAGAAAACTGTTAAAATTCTTCAGAAACGTCACTTTTGAAGTGTTTTCTTGTACTTTTAAGCCAATCAGATACCCTACGGGCTCGGAAAGTGCAACGAAACCATCAAATTTTAGCTAGAAACTGTATTTTTGTCGATTTTTATTGAATTTGAACTATATTTCAACGTTTTTTGATGGTTCTGAGCCACCAAACACAATTAAAGCATGCAGAATCGACTCAGAATAGGAAAAGGAGACGTTTAGGTCAATTTTATGCATTCTGGCGTTCGTAGATACAAGAAAACTGTTAAAATTCTTCAGAAACGTCACTTTTGAAGTGTTTTCTTGTACTTTTAAGCCAATCAGATACCCTACAGGCTCGGAAAGTGCAACGAAACCATCAAATTTTAGCTAGAAACTGTATTTTTGTCGATTTTTATTGAATTTGAACTATATTTCAACGTTTTTTGATGGTTCTGAGCCACCAAACACACTTAAAGCATGCAGAATCGACTCAGAATAGGAAAAGGAGACGTTTAGGTCAATTTTATGCATTCTGGCGTTCGTAGATACAAGAAAACTGTTAAAATTCTTCAGAAACATCACTTTTGAAGTGTTTTCTTGTACTTTTAAGCCAATCAGATACCCAACGGGCTCGGAAAGTGCAACGAAACCATCAAATTTTAGCTAGAAACTGTATTTTTGTCGATTTTTATTGAATTTGAACTATATTTCAACGTTTTTTGATGGTTCTGAGCCACCAAACACACTTAAAGCATGCAGAATCGACTCAGAATAGGAAAAGGAGACGTTTAGGCCAATTTTATGCATTCTGGCGTTCGTAGATACAAGAAAACTGTTAAAATTCTTCAGAAACGTCACTTTTGAAGTGTTTTCTTGTACTTTTAAGCCAATCAGAGACCCTACGGGCTCGGAAAGTGCAACGAAACCATCAAATTTTAGCTAGAAACTATATTTTTGTCGATTTTTATTGAATTTGAACTATATTTCAACGTTTTTTGATGGTTCTGAGCCACCAAACACACTTAAAGCATGCAGAATCGACTCAGAATAGGAAAAGGAGACGTTTAGGTCAATTTTATGCATTCTGGCGTTCGTAGATACAAGAAAACTGTTAAAATTCTTCAGAAACGTCACTTTTGAAGTGTTTTCTTGTACTTTTATGGCAATCAGATACCCTACGGGCTCGGAAAGTGCAACGAAACCATCAAATTTTAGCTAGAAACTGTATTTTTGTCGATTTTTATTGAATTTGAACTATATTTCAACGTTTTTTGATGGTTCTGAGCCACCAAACACACTTAAAGCATGCAGAATCGACTCAGAATAGGAAAAGGAGACGTTTAGGTCAATTTTATGCATTCTGCCGTTCGTAGATACAAGAAAACTGTTAAAATTCTTCAGAAACGTCACTTTTGAAGTGTTTTCTTGTACTTTTAAGCCAATCAGATACCCTACGGGCTCGGAAAGTGCAACGAAACCATCAAATTTTAGCTAGAAACTGTATTTTTGTCGATTTTTATTGAATTTGAACTATATTTCAGCGTTTTTTGATGGTTCTGAGCCACCAAACACACTTAAAGCATGCAGAATCGACTCAGAATAGGAAAAGGAGACGTTTAGGTCAATTTTAAGCATTCTGGCGTTCGTAGATACAAGAAAACTGTTAAAATTCTTCAGAAACGTCACTTTTGAAGTGTTTTCTTGTACTTTTAAGCCAATCAGATACCCTACGGGCTCGGAAAGTGCAACGAAACCATCAAATTTTAGCTAGAAACTGTATTTTTGTCGATTTTTATTGAATTTGAACTATATTTCAAAGTTTTTTGATGGTTCTGAGCCACCAAACACACTTAAAGCATGCAGAATCGACTCAGAATAGGAAAAGGAGACGTTTAGGTCAATTTTATGCATTCTGGCGTTCGTAGATACAAGAAAACTGTTAAAATTCTTCAGAAACGTCACTTTTGAAGTGTTTTCTTGTACTTTTAAGCCAATCAGATACCCAACGGGCTCGGAAAGTGCAACGAAACCATCAAATTTTAGCTAGAAACTGTATTTTTGTCGATTTTTATTGAATTTGAACTATATTTCAACGTTTTTTGATGGTTCTGAGCCACCAAACACACTTAAAGCATGCAGAATCGACTCAGAATAGGAAAAGGAGACGTTTAGGTCAATTTTATGCATTCTGGCGTTCGTAGATACAAGAAAACTGTTAAAATTCTTCAGAAACGTCACTTTTGAAGTGTTTTCTTGTACTTTTAAGCCAATCAGATACCCTACGGGCTCGGAAAGTGCAACGAAACCATCAAATTTTAGCTAGAAACTGTATTTTTGTCGATTTTTATTGAATTTGAACTATATTTCAAAGTTTTTTGATGGTTCTGAGCCACCAAACACACTTAAAGCATGCAGAATCGACTCAGAATAGGAAAAGGAGACGTTTAGGTCAATTTTATGCATTCTGGCGTTCGTAGATACAAGAAAACTGTTAAAATTCTTCAGAAACGTCACTTTTGAAGTGTTTTCTTGTACTTTTAAGCCAATCAGATACCCTACGGGCTCGGAAAGTGCAACGAAACCATCAAATTTTAGCTAGAAACTGTATTTTTGTCGATTTTTATTGAATTTGAACTATATTTCAACGTTTTTTGATGGTTCTGAGCCACCAAACACACTTAAAGCATGCAGAATCGACTCAGAATAGGAAAAGGAGACGTTTAGGTCAATTTTATGCATTCTGGCGTTCGTAGATACAAGAAAACTGTTAAAATTCTTCAGAAACGTCACTTTTGAAGTGTTTTCTTGTACTTTTAAGCCAATCAGATACCCTACGGGCTCGGAAAGTGCAACGAAACCATCAAATTTTAGCTAGAAACTGTATTTTTGTCGATTTTTATTGAATTTGAACTATATTTCAACGTTTTTTGATGGTTCTGAGCCACCAAACACACTTAAAGCATGCAGAATCGACTCAGAATAGGAAAAGGAGACGTTTAGGTCAATTTTATGCATTCTGGCGTTCGTAGATACAAGAAAACTGTTAAAATTCTTCAGAAACGTCACTTTTGAAGTGTTTTCTTGTACTTTTAAGCCAATCAGATACCATACGGGCTCGGAAAGTGCAACGAAACCATCAAATTTTAGCTAAAAACTGTATTTTTGTCGATTTTTATTGAATTTGAACTATATTTCAACGTTTTTTGATGGTTCTGAGCCACCAAACACACTTAAAGCATGCAGAATCGACTCAGAATAGGAAAAGGAGACGTTTAGGTCAATTTTATGCATTCTGGCGTTCGTAGATACGAGAAAACTGATAAAATTCTTCAGAAACGTCACTTTTGAAGTGTGTTCTTGTACTTTTAAGCCAATCAGATACCCTACGGGCTCGGAAAGTGCAACGAAACCATCAAATTTTAGCTAGAAACTGTATTTTTGTCGATTTTTATTGAATTTGAACTATGTGAAAGTGACGTTTCTGAAGAATTTTAACAGTTTTCTTGTATCTACGAACGCCAGAATGCATAAAATTGACCTAAACGTCTCCTTTTCCTATTCTGAGTCGATTCTGCATGCTTTAAGTGTGTTTGGTGGCTCAGAACCATCAAAAAACGTTGAAATATAGCTCAAATTCAATAAAAATCGACAAAAATACTGTTTCTAGCTAAAATTTGATGGTTTCGTTGCACTTTCCGAGCCCGTAGGGTATCTGATTGGCTTAAAAGTACAAGAAAACACTTCAAAAGTGACGTTTCTGAAGAATTTTAACAGTTTTCTTGTATCTACGAACGCCAGAATGCATAAAATTGACCTAAACGTCTCCTTTTCCTATTCTGAGTCGATTCTGCATGCTTTAAGTGTGTTTGGTGGCTCAGAACCATCAAAAAACGTTGAAATATAGTTCAAATTCAATAAAAATCGACAAAAATACAGTTTCTAGCTAAAATTTGATGGTTTCGTTGCACTTTCCGAGCCCGTAGGGTATCTGATTGGCTTAAAAGTACAAGAAAACACTTCAAAAGTGACGTTTCTGAAGAATTTTAACAGTTTTCTTGTATCTACGAACGCCAGAATGCATAAAATTGACCTAAACGTCTCCTTTTCCTATTCTGAGTCGATTCTGCATGCTTTAAGTGTGTTTGGTGGCTCAGAACCATCAAAAAACGTTGAAATATAGCTCAAATTCAATAAAAATCGACAAAAATACTGTTTCTAGCTAAAATTTGATGGTTTCGTTGCACTTTCCGAGCCCGTAGGGTATCTGATTGGCTTAAAAGTACAAGAAAACACTTCAAAAGTGACGTTTCTGAAGAATTTTAACAGTTTTCTTGTATCTACGAACGCCAGAATGCATAAAATTGACCTAAACGTCTCCTTTTCCTATTCTGAGTCGATTCTGCATGCTTTAAGTGTGTTTGGTGGCTCAGAACCATCAAAAAACGTTGAAATATAGTTCAAATTCAATAAAAATCGACAAAAATACAGTTTCTAGCTAAAATTTGATGGTTTCGTTGCACTTTCCGAGCCCGTAGGGTATCTGATTGGCTTAAAAGTACAAGAAAACACTTCAAAAGTGACGTTTCTGAAGAATTTTAACAGTTTTCTTGTATCTACGAACGCCAGAATGCATAAAATTGACCTAAACGTCTCCTTTTCCTATTCTGAGTCGATTCTGCATGCTTTAAGTGTGTTTGGTGGCTCAGAACCATCAAAAAACGTTGAAATATAGTTCAAATTCAATAAAAATCGACAAAAATACAGTTTCTAGCTAAAATTTGATGGTTTCGTTGCACTTTCCGAGCCCGTAGGGTATCTGATTGGCTTAAAAGTACAAGAAAACACTCCAAAAGTGACGTTTCTGAAGAATTTTAACAGTTTTCTTGTATCTACGAACGCCAGAATGCATAAAATTGACCTAAACGTCTCCTTTTCCTCTTCTGAGTCGATTCTGCATGCTTTAAGTGTGTTTGGTGGCTCAGAACCATCAAAAAACGTTGAAATATAGTTCAAATTCAATAAAAATCGACAAAAATACAGTTTCTAGCTAAAATTTGATGGTTTCGTTGCACTTTCCGAGCCCGTAGGGTATCTGATTGGCTTAAAAGTACAAGAAAACACTTCAAAAGTGACGTTTCTGAAGAATTTTAACAGTTTTCTTGTATCTACGAACGCCAGAATGCATAAAATTGACCTAAACGTCTCCTTTTCCTATTCTGAGTCGATTCTGCATGCTTTAAGTGTGTTTGGTGGCTCAGAACCATCAAAAAACGTTGAAATATAGCTCAAATTCAATAAAAATCGACAAAAATACTGTTTCTAGCTAAAATTTGATGGTTTCGTTGCACTTTCCGAGCCCGTAGGGTATCTGATTGGCTTAAAAGTACAAGAAAACACTTCAAAAGTGACGTTTCTGAAGAATTTTAACAGTTTTCTTGTATCTACGAACGCCAGAATGCATAAAATTGACCTAAACGTCTCCTTTTCCTATTCTGAGTCGATTCTGCATGCTTTAAGTGTGTTTGGTGGCTCAGAACCATCAAAAAACGTTGAAATATAGTTCAAATTCAATAAAAATCGACAAAAATACAGTTTCTAGCTAAAATTTGATGGTTTCGTTGCACTTTCCGAGCCCGTAGGGTATCTGATTGGCTTAAAAGTACAAGAAAACACTTCAAAAGTGACGTTTCTGAAGAATTTTAACAGTTTTCTTGTATCTACGAACGCCAGAATGCATAAAATTGACCTAAACGTCTCCTTTTCCTATTCTGAGTCGATTCTGCATGCTTTAAGTGTGTTTGGTGGCTCAGAACCATCAAAAAACGTTGAAATATAGTTCAAATTCAATAAAAATCGACAAAAATACAGTTTCTAGCTAAAATTTGATGGTTTCGTTGCACTTTCCGAGCCCGTAGGGTATCTGATTGGCTTAAAAGTACAAGAAAACACTCCAAAAGTGACGTTTCTGAAGAATTTTAACAGTTTTCTTGTATCTACGAACGCCAGAATGCATAAAATTGACCTAAACGTCTCCTTTTCCTATTCTGAGTCGATTCTGCATGCTTTAAGTGTGTTTGGTGGCTCAGAACCATCAAAAAACGTTGAAATATAGTTCAAATTCAATAAAAATCGACAAAAATACAGTTTCTAGCTAAAATTTGATGGTTTCGTTGCACTTTCCGAGCCCGTAGGGTATCTGATTGGCTTAAAAGTACAAGAAAACACTTCAAAAGTGACGTTCCTGAAGAATTTTAACAGTTTTCTTGTATCTACGAACGCCAGAATGCATAAAATTGACCTAAACGTCTCCTTTTCCTATTCTGAGTCGATTCTGCATGCTTTAAGTGTGTTTGGTGGCTCAGAACCATCAAAAAACGTTGAAATATAGTTCAAATTCAATAAAAATCGACAAAAATACAGTTTCTAGCTAAAATTTGATGGTTTCGTTGCACTTTCCGAGCCCGTAGGGTATCTGATTGGCTTAAAAGTACAAGAAAACACTTAAAAGTGACGTTTCTGAAGAATTTTAACAGTTTTCTTGTATCTACGAACGCCAGAATGCATAAAATTGACCTAAACGTCTCCTTTTCCTATTCTGAGTCGATTCTGCATGCTTTAAGTGTGTTTGGTGGCTCAGAACCATCAAAAAACGTTGAAATATAGTTCAAATTCAATAAAAATCGACAAAAATACAGTTTCTAGCTAAAATTTGATGGTTTCGTTGCACTTTCCGAGCCCGTAGGGTATCTGATTGGCTTAAAAGTACAAGAAAACACTTCAAAAGTGACGTTTCTGAAGAATTTTAACAGTTTTCTTGTATCTACGAACGCCAGAATGCTTAAAATTGACCTAAACGTCTCCTTTTCCTATTCTGAGTCGATTCTGCATGCTTTAAGTGTGTTTGGTGGCTCAGAACCATCAAAAAACGTTGAAATATAGTTCAAATTCAATAAAAATCGACAAAAATACAGTTTCTAGCTAAAATTTGATGGTTTCGTTGCACTTTCCGAGCCCGTAGGGTATCTGATTGGCTTAAAAGTACAAGAAAACACTTCAAAAGTGACGTTTCTGAAGAATTTTAACAGTTTTCTTGTATCTACGAACGCCAGAATGCATAAAATTGACCTAAACGTCTCCTTTTCCCATTCTGAGTCGATTCTGCATGCTTTAAGTGTGTTTGGTGGCTCAGAACCATCAAAAAACGTTGAAATATAGTTCAAATTCAATAAAAATCGACAAAAATACAGTTTCTAGCTAAAATTTGATGGTTTCGTTGCACTTTCCGAGCCCGTAGGGTATCTGATTGGCTTAAAAGTACAAGAAAACACTTCAAAAGTGACGTTTCTGAAGAATTTTATCCGTTTTCTTGTATCTACGAACGCCAGAATGCATAAAATTGACCTAAACGTCTCCTTTTCCTATTCTGAGTCGATTCTGCATGCTTTAAGTGTGTTTGGTGGCTCAGAACCATCAAAAAACGTTGAAATATAGTTCAAATTCAATAAAAATCGACAAAAATACAGTTTTTAGCTAAAATTTGATGGTTTCGTTGCACTTTCCGAGCCCGTAGGGTATCTGATTGGCTTAAAAGTACAAGAAAACACTTCAAAAGTGACGTTTCTGAAGAATTTTAACAGTTTTCTTGTATCTACGAACGCCAGAATGCATAAAATTGACCTAAACGTCTCCTTTTCCTATTCTGAGTCGATTCTGCATGCTTTAAGTGTGTTTGGTGGCTCAGAACCATCAAAAAACGTTGAAATATAGTTCAAATTCAATAAAAATCGACAAAAATACAGTATCTAGCTAAAATTTGATGGTTTCGTTGCACTTTCCGAGCCCGTAGGGTATCTGATTGGCTTAAAAGTACAAGAAAACACTTCAAAAGTGACGTTTCTGAAGAATTTTAACAGTTTTCTTGTATCTACGAACGCCAGAATGCATAAAATTGACCTAAACGTCTCCTTTTCCTATTCTGAGTCGATTCTGCATGCTTTAAGTGTGTTTGGTGGCTCAGAACCATCAAAAAACGTTGAAATATAGTTCAAATTCAATAAAAATCGACAAAAATACAGTTTCCAGCTAAAATTTGATGGTTTCGTTGCACTTTCCGAGCCCGTAGGGTATCTGATTGGCTTAAAAGTACAAGAAAACACTTCAAAAGTGACGTTTCTGAAGAATTTTAACAGTTTTCTTGTATCTACGAACGCCAGAATGCATAAAATTGACCTAAACGTCTCCTTTTCCTATTCTGAGTCGATTCTGCATGCTTTAAGTGTGTTTGGTGATCCAGAACCATCAAAAAACGTTGAAATATAGTTCAAATTCAATAAAAATCGACAAAAATACAGTTTCTAGCTAAAATTTGATGGTTTCGTTGCACTTTCCGAGCCCGTAGGGTATCTGATTGGCTTAAAAGTACAAGAAAACACTTCAAAAGTGACGTTTCTGAAGAATTTTAACAGTTTTCTTGTATCTACGAACGCCAGAATGCATAAAATTGACCTAAACGTCTCCTTTTCCTATTCTGAGTCGATTCTGCATGCTTTAAGTGTGTTTGGTGGCTCAGAACCATCAAAAAACGTTGAAATATAGTTCAAATTCAATAAAAATCGACAAAAATACAGTTTCTAGCTAAAATTTGATGGTTTCGTTGCACTTTCCGAGCCCGTAGGGTATCTGATTGGCTTAAAAGTACAAGAAAACACTTCAAAAGTGACGTTCCTGAAGAATTTTAACAGTTTTCTTGTATCTACGAACGCCAGAATGCATAAAATTGACCTAAACGTCTCCTTTTCCTATTCTGAGTCGATTCTGCATGCTTTAAGTGTGTTTGGTGGCTCAGAACCATCAGAAAACGTTGAAATATAGTTCAAATTCAATAAAAATCGACAAAAATACAGTTTCTAGCTAAAATTTGATGGTTTCGTTGCACTTTCCGAGCCCGTAGGGTATCTGATTGGCTTAAAAGTACAAGAAAACACTTCAAAAGTGACGTTTCTGAAGAATTTTAACAGTTTTCTTGTATCTACGAACGCCAGAATGCATAAAATTGACCTAAACGTCTCCTTTTCCTATTCTGAGTCGATTCTGCATGCTTTAAGTGTGTTTGGTGGCTCAGAACCATCAAAAAACGTTGAAATATAGTTCAAATTCAATAAAAATCGACAAAAATACAGTTTCTAGCTAAAATTTGATGGTTTCGTTGCACTTTCCGAGCCCGTAGGGTATCTGATTGGCTTAAAAGTACAAGAAAACACTTCAAAAGTGACGTTTCTGAAGAATTTTAACAGTTTTCTTGTATCTACGAACGCCAGAATGCATAAAATTGACCTAAACGTCTCCTTTTCCTATTCTGAGTCGATTCTGCATGCTTTAAGTGTGTTTGGTGGCTCAGAACCATCAAAAAACGTTGAAATATAGTTCAAATTCAATAAAAATCGGCAAAAATACAGTTTCTGGCTAAAATTTGATGGTTTCGTTGCACTTTCCGAGCCCGTAGGGTATCTGATTGGCTTAAAAGTACAAGAAAACATTTCAAAAGTGACGTTTCTGAAGAATTTTAACAGTTTTCTTGTATCTACGAACGCCAGAATGCATAAAATTGACCTAAACGTCTCCTTTTCCTATTCTGAGTCGATTCTGCATGCTTTAAGTGTGTTTGGTGGCTCAGAACCATCAAAAAACGTTGAAATATAGTTCAAATTCAATAAAAATCGACAAAAATACAGTTTCTAGCTAAAATTTGATGGTTTCGTTGCACTTTCCGAGCCCGTAGGGTATCTGATTGGCTTAAAAGTACAAGAAAACACTTCAAAAGTGACGTTTCTGAAGAATTTTAACAGTTTTCTTGTATCTACGAACGCCAGAATGCATAAAATTGACCTAAACGTCTCCTTTTCCTATTCTGAATCGATTCTGCATGCTTTAAGTGTGTTTGGTGGCTCAGAACCATCAAAAAACTTTGAAATATAGTTCAAATTCAATAAAAATCGACAAAAATACAGTTTCTAGCTAAAATTTGATGGTTTCTTTGCACTTTCCGAGCCCGTAGGGTATCTGATTGGCTTAAAAGTACAAGAAAACACTTCAAAAGTGACGTTTCTGAAGAATTTTAACAGTTTTCTTGTATCTACGAACTGTTAAAATTCTTCAGAAACGTCACTTTTGAAGTGTTTTCTTGTACTTTTAACCCAATCAGATACCCTACGGGCTCGGAAAGTGCAACGAAACCATCAAATTTTAGCTAGAAACTGTATTTTTGTCGATTTTTATTGAATTTGAACTATATTTCAACGTTTTTTGATGGTTCTGAGCCACCAAACACACTTAAAGCATGCAGAATCGACTCAGAATAGGAAAAGGAGACGTTTAGGTCAATTTTATGCATTCTGGCGTTCGTAGATACAAGAAAACTGTTAAAATTCTTCAGAAACGTCACTTTTGAAGTGTTTTCTTGTACTTTTAAGCCAATCAGATACCCTACGGGCTCGGAAAGTGCAACGAAACCATCAAATTTTAGCTAGAAACTGTATTTTTGTCGATTTTTATTGAATTTGAACTATATTTCAACGTTTTTTGATGGTTCTGAGCCACCAAACACACTTAAAGCATGCAGAATCGACTCAGAATAGGAAAAGGAGAGGTTTAGGTCAATTTTATGCATTCTGGCGTTCGTAGATACAAGAAAACTGTTAAAATTCTTCAGAAACGTCACTTTTGAAGTGTTTTCTTGTACTTTTAAGCCAATCAGATACCCTACGGGCTCGGAAAGTGCAACGAAACCATCAAATTTTAGCTAGAAACTGTATTTTTGTCGATTTTTATTGAATTTGAACTATATTTCAACGTTTTTTGATGGTTCTGAGCCACCAAACACACTTAAAGCATGCAGAATCGACTCAGAATAGGAAAAGGAGACGTTTAGGTCAATTTTATGCATTCTGGCGTTCGTAGATACAAGAAAACTGTAAAATTCTTCAGAAACGTCACTTTTGAAGTGTTTTCTTGTACTTTTAAGCCAATCAGATACCCTACGGGCTCGGAAAGTGCAACAAAACCATCAAATTTTAGCTAGAAACTGTATTTTTGTCGATTTTTATTGAATTTGAACTATATTTCAACGTTTTTTGATGGTTCTGAGCCACCAAACACACTTAAAGCATGCAGAATCGACTCAGAATAGGAAAAGGAGACGTTTAGGTCAATTTTATGCATTCTGGCGTTCGTAGATACAAGAAAACTGTTAAAATTCTTCAGAAACGTCACTTTTGAAGTGTTTTCTTGTACTTTTAAGCCAATCAGATACCCTACGGGCTCGGAAAGTGCAACGAAACCATCAAATTTTAGCTAGAAACTGTATTTTTGTCGATTTTTATTGAATTTGAACTATATTTCAACGTTTTTTGATGGTTCTGAGCCACCAAACACACTTAAAGCATGCAGAATCGACTCGGAATAGGAAAAGGAGACGTTTAGGTCAATTTTATGCATTCTGGCGTTCGTAGATACAAGAAAACTGTTAAAATTCTTCAGAAACGTCACTTTTGAAGTGTTTTCTTGTACTTTTAGCCAATCAGATACCCTACGGGCTCGGAAAGTGCAACGAAACCATCAAATTTTAGCTAGAAACTGTATTTTTGTCGATTTTTATTGAATTTGAACTATATTTCAAGGTTTTTTGATGGTTCTGAGCCACCAAACACACTTAAAGCATGCAGAATCGACTCAGAATAGGAAAAGGAGACGTTTAGGTCAATTTTATGCATTCTGGCGTTCTTTGATACAAGAAAACTGTTAAAATTCTTCAGAAACGTCACTTTTGAAGTGTTTTCTTGTACTTTTAAGCCAATCAGATACCCTACGGGCTCGGAAAGTGCAACGAAACCATCAAATTTTAGCTAGAAACTGTATTTTTGTCGATTTTTATTGAATTTGAACTATATTTCAACGTTTTTTGATGGTTCTGAGCCACCAAACACACTTAAAGCATGCAGAATCGACTCAGAATAGGAAAAGGAGACGTTTAGGTCAATTTTATGCATTCTGGCGTTCGTAGATACAAGAAAACTGTTAAAATTCTTCAGAAACGTCACTTTTGAAGTGTTTTCTTGTACTGTTAAGCCAATCAGATACCCTACGGGCTCGGAAAGTGCAACGAAACCATCAAATTTTAGCTAGAAACTGTATTTTTGTCGATTTTTATTGAATTTGAACTATATTTCAACGTTTTTTGATGGTTCTGAGCCACCAAACACACTTAAAGCATGCAGAATCGACTCAGAATAGGAAAAGGAGACGTTTAGGTCAATTTTATGCATTCTGGCGTTCGTAGATACAAGAAAACTGTTAAAATTCTTCAGAAACGTCACTTTTGAAGTGTTTTCTTGTACTTTTAAGCCAATCAGATACCCTACGGGCTCGGAAAGTGCAACGAAACCATCAAATTTTAGCTAGAAACTGTATTTTTGTCGATTTTTATTGAATTTGAACTATATTTCAACGTTTTCTGATGGTTCTGAGCCACCAAACACACTTAAAGCATGCAGAATCGACTCAGAATAGGAAAAGGAGACGTTTAGGTCAATTTTATGCATTCTGGCGTTCGTAGATACAAGAAAACTGTTAAAATTCTTCAGGAACGTCACTTTTGAAGTGTTTTCTTGTACTTTTAAGCCAATCAGATACCCTACGGGCTCGGAAAGTGCAACGAAACCATCAAATTTTAGCTAGAAACTGTATTTTTGTCGATTTTTATTGAATTTGAACTATATTTCAACGTTTTTTGATGGTTCTGAGCCACCAAACACACTTAAAGCATGCAGAATCGACTCAGAATAGGAAAAGGAGACGTTTAGGTCAATTTTATGCATTCTGGCGTTCGTAGATACAAGAAAACTGTTAAAATTCTTCAGAAACGTCACTTTTGAAGTGTTTTCTTGTACTTTTAAGCCAATCAGATACCCTACGGGCTCGGAAAGTGCAACGAAACCATCAAATTTTAGCTAGAAACTGTATTTTTGTCGATTTTTATTGAATTTGAACTATATTTCAACGTTTTTTGATGGTTCTGGATCACCAAACACACTTAAAGCATGCAGAATCGACTCAGAATAGGAAAAGGAGACGTTTAGGTCATCAGAATGCATAAAATTGACCTAAACGTCTCCTTTTCCTATTCTGAGTCGATTCTGCATGCTTTAAGTGTGTTTGGTGGCTTAGAACCATCAAAAAACGTTGAAATATAGTTCAAATTCAATAAAAATCGACAAAAATACTGTTTCTAGCTAAAATTTGATGGTTTCGTTGCACTTTCCGAGCCCGTAGGGTATCTGATTGGCTTAAAAGCACAAGAAAACACTTCAAAAGTGACGTTTCTGAAGAATTTTAACAGTTTTCTTGTATCTACGAACGCCAGAATGCATAAAATTGACCTAAACGTCTCCCTTTCCTATTCTGAGTCGATTCTGCATGCTAGAAACTGTATTTTTGTCGATTTTTATTGAATTTGAACTATATTTCAACGTTTTTTGATGGTTCTGAGCCACCAAACACACTTAAAGCATGCAGAATCGACTCAGAATAGGAAAAGGAGACGTTTAGGTCAATTTTATGCATTCTGGCGTTCGTAGATACAAGAAAACTGTTAAAATTCTTCAGAAACGTCACTTTTGAAGTGTTTTCTTGTACTTTTAAGCCAATCAGATACCCTACGGGCTCGGAAAGTGCAACGAAACCATCAAATTTTAGCTAGAAACTGTATTTTTGTCGATTTTTATTGAATTTGAACTATATTTCAACGTTTTTTGATGGTTCTGAGCCACCAAACACACTTAAAGCATGCAGAATCGACTCAGAATAGGAAAAGGAGACGTTTAGGTCAATTTTATGCATTCTGGCGTTCGTAGATACAAGAAAACTGTTAAAATTCTTCAGAAACGTCACTTTTGAAGTGTTTTCTTGTACTTTTAAGCCAATCAGATACCCTACGGGCTCGGAAAGTGCAACGAAACCATCAAATTTTAGCTAGAAACTGTATTTTTGTCGATTTTTATTGAATTTGAACTATATTTCAACGTTTTTTGATGGTTCTGAGCCACCAAACACACTTAAAGCATGCAGAATCGACTCAGAATAGGAAAAGGAGACGTTTAGGTCAATTTTATGCATTCTGGCGTTCGTAGATACAAGAAAACTGTTAAAATTCTTCAGAAACGTCACTTTTGAAGTGTTTTCTTGTACTTTTAAGCCAATCAGATACCCTACGGGCTCGGAAAGTGCAACGAAACCATCAAATTTTAGCTAGAAACTGTATTTTTGTCGATTTTTATTGAATTTGAACTATATTTCAACGTTTTTTGATGGTTCTGAGCCACCAAACACACTTAAAGCATGCAGAATCGACTCAGAATAGGAAAAGGAGACGTTTAGGTCAATTTTATGCATTCTGGCGTTCGTAGATACAAGAAAACTGTTAAAATTCTTCAGAAACGTCACTTTTGAAGTGTTTTCTTGTACTTTTAAGCCAATCAGATACCCTACGGGCTCGGAAAGTGCAACGAAACCATCAAATTTTAGCTAGAAACTGTATTTTTGTCGATTTTTATTGAATTTGAACTATATTTCAACGTTTTTTGATGGTTCTGAGCCACCAAACACACTTAAAGCATGCAGAATCGACTCAGAATAGGAAAAGGAGACGTTTAGGTCAATTTTATGCATTCTGGCGTTCGTAGATACAAGAAAACTGTTAAAATTCTTCAGAAACGTCACTTTTGAAGTGTTTTCTTGTACTTTTAAGCCAATCAGATAACCTACGGGCTCGGAAAGTGCAACGAAACCATCAAATTTTAGCTAGAAACTGTATTTTTGTCGATTTTTATTGAATTTGAACTATATTTCAACGTTTTTTGATGGTTCTGAGCCACCAAACACACTTAAAGCATGCAGAATCGACTCAGAATAGGAAAAGGAGACGTTTAGGTCAATTTTATGCATTCTGGCGTTCGTAGATACAAGAAAACTGTTAAAATTCTTCAGAAACGTCACTTTTGAATTGTTTTCTTGTACTTTTAAGCCAATCAGATACCCTACGGGCTCGGAAAGTGCAACGAAACCATCAAATTTTAGCTAGAAACTGTATTTTTGTTGATTTTTATTGAATTTGAACTATATTTCAACGTTTTTTGATGGTTCTGAGCCACCAAACACACTTAAAGCATGCAGAATCGACTCAGAATAGGAAAAGGAGACGTTTAGGTCAATTTTATGCATTCTGGCGTTCGTAGATACAAGAAAACTGTTAAAATTCTTCAGAAACGTCACTTTTGAAAGGTTTTCTTGTACTTTTAAGCCAATCAGATACCCTACGGGCTCGGAAAGTGCAACGAAACCATCAAATTTTAGCTAGAAACTGTATTTTTGTCGATTTTTATTGAATTTGAACTATATTTCAACGTTTTTTGATGGTTCTGAGCCACCAAACACACTTAAAGCATGCAGAATCGACTCAGAATAGGAAAAGGAGACGTTTAGGTCAATTTTATGCATTCTGGCGTTCGTAGATACAAGAAAACTGTTAAAATTCTTCAGAAACGTCACTTTTGAAGTGTTTTCTTGTACTTTTAAGCCAATCAGATACCCTACGGGCTCGGAAAGTGCAACGAAACCATCAAATTTTAGCTAGAAACTGTATTTTTGTCGATTTTTATTGAATTTGAACTATATTTCAACGTTTTTTGATGGTTCTGAGCCACCAAACACACTTAAAGCATGCAGAATCGACTCAGAATAGGAAAAGGAGACGTTTAGGTCAATTTTATGCATTCTGGCGTTCGTAGATACAAGAAAACTGTTAAAATTCTTCAGAAACGTCACTTTTGAAGTGTTTTCTTGTACTTTTAAGCCAATCAGATACCCTACGGGCTCGGAAAGTGCAACGAAACCATCAAATTTTAGCTAGAAACTGTATTTTTGTCGATTTTTATTGAATTTGAACTATATTTCAACGTTTTTTGATGGTTCTGAGCCACCAAACACACTTAAAGCATGCAGAATCGACTCAGAATAGGAAAAGGAGACGTTTAGGTCAATTTTATGCATTCTGGCGTTCGTAGATACAAGAAAACTGTTAAAATTCTTCAGAAACGTCACTTTTGAAGTGTTTTCTTGTACTTTTAAGCCAATCAGATACCCTACGGGCTCGGAAAGTGCAACGAAACCATCAAATTTTAGCTAGAAACTGTATTTTTGTCGATTTTTATTGAATTTGAACTATATTTCAACGTTTTTTGATGGTTCTGAGCCACCAAACACACTTAAAGCATGCAGAATCGACTCAGAATAGGAAAAGGAGACGTTTAGGTCAATTTTATGCATTCTGGCGTTCGTAGATACAAGAAAACTGTTAAAATTCTTCAGAAACGTCACTTTTGAAGTGTTTTCTTGTACTTTTAAGCCAATCAGATACCCTACGGGCTCGGAAAGTGCAACGAAACCATCAAATTTTAGCTAGAAACTGTATTTTTGTCGATTTTTATTGAATTTGAACTATATTTCAACGTTTTTTGATGGTTCTGAGCCACCAAACACACTTAAAGCATGCAGAATCGACTCAGAATAGGAAAAGGAGACGTTTAGGTCAATTTTATGCATTCTGGCGTTCGTAGATACAAGAAAACTGTTAAAATTCTTCAGAAACGTCACTTTTGAAGTGTTTTCTTGTACTTTTAAGCCAATCAGATACCCTACGGGCTCGGAAAGTGCAACGAAACCATCAAATTTTAGCTAGAAACTGTATTTTTGTCGATTTTTATTGAATTTGAACTATATTTCAACGTTTTTTGATGGTTCTGAGCCACCAAACACACTTAAAGCATGCAGAATCGACTCAGAATAGGAAAAGGAGACGTTTAGGTCAATTTTATGCATTCTGGCGTTCGTAGATACAAGAAAACTGTTAAAATTCTTCAGAAACGTCACTTTTGAAGTGTTTTCTTGTACTTTTAAGCCAATCAGATACCCTACGGGCTCGGAAAGTGCAACGAAACCATCAAATTTTAGCTAGAAACTGTATTTTTGTCGATTTTTATTGAATTTGAACTATATTTCAACGTTTTTTGATGGTTCTGAGCCACCAAACACACTTAAAGCATGCAGAATCGACTCAGAATAGGAAAAGGAGACGTTTAGGTCAATTTTATGCATTCTGGCGTTCGTAGATACAAGAAAACTGTTAAAATTCTTCAGAAACGTCACTTTTGAAGTGTTTTCTTGTACTTTTAAGCCAATCAGATACCCTACGGGCTCGGAAAGTGCAACGAAACCATCAAATTTTAGCTAGAAACTGTATTTTTGTCGATTTTTATTGAATTTGAACTATATTTCAACGTTTTTTGATGGTTCTGAGCCACCAAACACACTTAAAGCATGCAGAATCGACTCAGAATAGGAAAAGGAGACGTTTAGGTCAATTTTATGCATTCTGGCGTTCGTAGATACAAGAAAACTGTTAAAATTCTTCAGAAACGTCACTTTTGAAATGTTTTCTTGTACTTTTAAGCCAATCAGATACCCTACGGGCTCGGAAAGTGCAACGAAACCATGAAATTTTAGCTAGAAACTGTATTTTTGTCGATTTTTATTGAATTTGAACTATATTCCAACGTTTTTTGATGGTTCTGAGCCACCAAACACACTTAAAGCATGCAGAATCGACTCAGAATAGGAAAAGGAGACGTTTTGGTCAATTTTATGCATTCTGGCGTTCGTAGATACAAGAAAACTGTTAAAATTCTTCAGAAACGTCACTTTTGAAGTGTTTTCTTGTACTTTTAAGCCAATCAGATACCCTACGGGCTCGGAAAGTGCAACGAAACCATCAAATTTTAGCTAGAAACTGTATTTTTGTCGATTTTTATTGAATTTGAACTATATTTCAACGTTTTTTGATGGTTCTGAGCCACCAAACACACTTAAAGCATGCAGAATCGACTCAGAATAGGAAAAGGAGACGTTTAGGTCAATTTTATGCATTCTGGCGTTCGTAGATACAAGAAAACTGTTAAAATTCTTCAGAAACGTCACTTTTGAAGTGTTTTCTTGTACTTTTAAGCCAATCAGATACCCTACGGGCTCGGAAAGTGCAACGAAACCATGAAATTTTAGCTAGAAACTGTATTTTTGTCGATTTTTATTGAATTTGAACTATATTCCAACGTTTTTTGATGGTTCTGAGCCACCAAACACACTTAAAGCATGCAGAATCGACTCAGAATAGGAAAAGGAGACGTTTAGGTCAATTTTATGCATTCTGGCGTTCGTAGATACAAGAAAACTGTTAAAATTCTTCAGAAACGTCACTTTTGAAGTGTTTTCTTGTACTTTTAAGCCAATCAGATACCCTACGGGCTCGGAAAGTGCAACGAAACCATCAAATTTTAGCTAGAAACTGTATTTTTGTCGATTTTTATTGAATTTGAACTATATTTCAACGTTTTTTGATGGTTCTGAGCCACCAAACACACTTAAAGCATGCAGAATCGACTCAGAATAGGAAAAGGAGACGTTTAGGTCAATTTTATGCATTCTGGCGTTCGTAGATACAAGAAAACTGTTAAAATTCTTCAGAAACGTCACTTTTGAAGTGTTTTCTTGTACTTTTAAGCCAATCAGATACCCTACGGGCTCGGAAAGTGCAACGAAACCATCAAATTTTAGCTAGAAACTGTATTTTTGTCGATTTTTATTGAATTTGAACTATATTTCAACGTTTTTTGATGGTTCTGAGCCACCAAACACACTTAAAGCATGCAGAATCGACTCAGAATAGGAAAAGGAGACGTTTAGGTCAATTTTATGCATTCTGGCGTTCGTAGATACAAGAAAACTGTTAAAATTCTTCAGAAACGTCACTTTTGAAGTGTTTTCTTGTACTTTTAAGCCAATCAGATACCCTACGGGCTCGGAAAGTGCAACGAAACCATCAAATTTTAGCTAGAAACTGTATTTTTGTCGATTTTTATTGAATTTGAACTATATTTCAACGTTTTTTGATGGTTCTGAGCCACCAAACACACTTAAAGCATGCAGAATCGACTCAGAATAGGAAAAGGAGACGTTTAGGTCAATTTTATGCATTCTGGCGTTCGTAGATACAAGAAAACTGTTAAAATTCTTCAGAAACGTCACTTTTGAAGTGTTTTCTTGTACTTTTAAGCCAATCAGATACCCAACGGGCTCGGAAAGTGCAACGAAACCATCAAATTTTAGCTAGAAACTGTATTTTTGTCGATTTTTATTGAATTTGAACTATATTTCAACGTTTTTTGATGGTTCTGAGCCACCAAACACACTTAAAGCATGCAGAATCGACTCAGAATAGGAAAAGGAGACGTTTAGGTCAATTTTATGCATTCTGGCGTTCGTAGATACAAGAAAACTGTTAAAATTCTTCAGAAACGTCACTTTTGAAGTGTTTTCTTGTACTTTTAAGCCAATCAGATATCCTTCGGGCTCGGAAAGTGCAACGAAACCATCAAATTTTAGCTAGAAACTGTATTTTTGTCGATTTTTATTGAATTTGAACTATATTTCAACGTTTTTTGATGGTTCTGAGCCACCAAACACACTTAAAGCATGCAGAATCGACTCAGAATAGGAAAAGGAGACGTTTAGGTCAATTTTATGCATTCTGGCGTTCGTAGATACAAGAAAACTGTTAAAATTCTTCAGAAACGTCACTTTTGAAGTGTTTTCTTGTACTTTTAAGCCAATCAGATACCCTACGGGCTCGGAAAGTGCAACGAAACCATCAAATTTTAGCTAGAAACTGTATTTTTGTCGATTTTTATTGAATTTGAACTATATTTCAACGTTTTTTGATGGTTCTGAGCCACCAAACACACTTAAAGCATGCAGAATCGACTCAGAATAGGAAAAGGAGACGTTTAGGTCAATTTTATGCATTCTGGCGTTCGTAGATACAAGAAAACTGTTAAAATTCTTCAGAAACGTCACTTTTGAAGTGTTTTCTTGTACTTTTAAGCCAATCAGATACCCTACGGGCTCGGAAAGTGCAACGAAACCATCAAATTTTAGCTAGAAACTGTATTTTTGTCGATTTTTATTGAATTTGAACTATATTTCAACGTTTTTTGATGGTTCTGAGCCACCAAACACACTTAAAGCATGCAGAATCGACTCAGAATAGGAAAAGGAGACGTTTAGGTCAATTTTATGCATTCTGGCGTTCGTAGATACAAGAAAACTGTTAAAATTCTTCAGAAACGTCACTTTTGAAGTGTTTTCTTGTACTTTTAAGCCAATCAGATACCCAACGGGCTCGGAAAGTGCAACGAAACCATCAAATTTTAGCTAGAAACTGTATTTTTGTCGATTTTTATTGAATTTGAACTATATTTCAACGTTTTTTGATGGTTCTGAGCCACCAAACACACTTAAAGCATGCAGAATCGACTCAGAACAGGAAAAGGAGACGTTTAGGTCAATTTTATGCATTCTGGCGTTCGTAGATACAAGAAAACTGTTAAAATTCTTCAGAAACGTCACTTTTGAAGTGTTTTCTTGTACTTTTAAGCCAATCAGATACCCTACGGGCTCGGAAAGTGCAACGAAACCATCAAATTTTAGCTAGAAACTGTATTTTTGTCGATTTTTATTGAATTTGAACTATATTTCAACGTTTTTTGATGGTTCTGAGCCACCAAACACACTTAAAGCATGCAGAATCGACTCAGAATAGGAAAAGGAGACGTTTAGGTCAATTTTATGCATTCTGGCGTTCGTAGATACAAGAAAACTGTTAAAATTCTTCAGAAACGTCACTTTTGAAGTGTTTTCTTGTACTTTTAAGCCAATCAGATACCCTACGGGCTCGGAAAGTGCAACGAAACCATCAAATTTTCCCTAGAAACTGTATTTTTGTCGATTTTTATTGAATTTGAACTATATTTCAACGTTTTTTGATGGTTCTGAGCCACCAAACACACTTAAAGCATGCAGAATCGACTCAGAATAGGAAAAGGAGACGTTTAGGTCAATTTTATGCATTCTGGCGTTCGTAGATACAAGAAAACTGTTAAAATTCTTCAGAAACGTCATTTTTGAAGTGTTTTCTTGTACTTTTAAGCCAATCAGATACCCTACGGGCTCGGAAAGTGCAACGAAACCATCAAATTTTAGCTAGAAACTGTATTTTTGTCGATTTTTATTGAATTTGAACTATATTTCAACGTTTTTTGATGGTTCTGAGCCACCAAACACACTTAAAGCATGCAGAATCGACTCAGAATAGGAAAAGGAGACGTTTAGGTCAATTTTATGCATTCTGGCGTTCGTAGATACAAGAAAACTGTTAAAATTCTTCAGAAACGTCACTTTTGAAGTGTTTTCTTGTACTTTTAAGCCAATCAGATACCCTACGGGCTCGGAAAGTGCAACGAAACCATCAAATTTTAGCTAGAAACTGTATTTTTGTCGATTTTTATTGAATTTGAACTATATTTCAACGTTTTTTGATGGTTCTGAGCCACCAAACACACTTAAAGCATGCAGAATCGACTCAGAATAGGAAAAGGAGACGTTTAGGTCAATTTTATGCATTCAGGCGTTCGTAGATACAAGAAAACTGTTAAAATTCTTCAGAAACGTCACTTTTGAAGTGTTTTCTTGTACTTTTAAGCCAATCAGATACCCTACGGGCTCGGAAAGTGCAACGAAACCATCAAATTTTAGCTAGAAACTGTATTTTTGTCGATTTTTATTGAATTTGAACTATATTTCAACGTTTTTTGATGGTTCTGAGCCACCAAACACACTTAAAGCATGCAGAATCGACTCAGAATAGGAAAAGGAGACGTTTAGGTCAATTTTATGCATTCTGGCGTTCGTAGATACAAGAAAACTGTTAAAATTCTTCAGAAACGTCACTTTTGAAGTGTTTTCTTGTACTTTTAAGCCAATCAGATACCCTACGGGCTCGGAAAGTGCAACGAAACCATCAAATTTTAGCTAGAAACTGTATTTTTGTCGATTTTTATTGAATTTGAACTATATTTCAACGTTTTTTGATGGTTCTGAGCCACCAAACACACTTAAAGCATGCAGAATCGACTCAGAATAGGAAAAGGAGACGTTTAGGTCAATTTTATGCATTCTGGCGTTCGTAGATACAAGAAAACTGTTAAAATTCTTCAGAAACGTCACTTTTGAAGTGTTTTCTTGTACTTTTAAGCCAATCAGATACCCTACGGGCTCGGAAAGTGCAACGAAACCATCAAATTTTAGCTAGAAACTGTATTTTTGTCGATTTTTATTGAATTTGAACTATATTTCAACGTTTTTTGATGGTTCTGAGCCACCAAACACACTTAAAGCATGCAGAATCGACTCAGAATAGGAAAAGGAGACGTTTAGGTCAATTTTATGCATTCTGGCGTTCGTAGATACAAGAAAACTGTTAAAATTCTTCAGAAACGTCACTTTTGAAGTGTTTTCTTGTACTTTTAAGCCAATCAGATACCCTACGGGCTCGGAAAGTGCAACGAAACCATCAAATTTTAGCTAGAAACTGTATTTTTGTCGATTTTTATTGAATTTGAACTATATTTCAACGTTTTTTGATGGTTCTGAGCCACCAAACACACTTAAAGCATGCAGAATCGACTCAGAATAGGAAAAGGAGACGTTTAGGTCAATTTTATGCATTCTGGCGTTCGTAGATACAAGAAAACTGTTAAAATTCTTCAGAAACGTCACTTTTGAAGTGTTTTCTTGTACTTTTAAGCCAATCAGATACCCTACGGGCTCGGAAAGTGCAACGAAACCATCAAATTTTAGCTAGAAACTGTATTTTTGTCGATTTTTATTGAATTTGAACTATATTTCAACGTTTTTTGATGGTTCTGAGCCACCAAACACACTTAAAGCATGCAGAATCGACTCAGAATAGGAAAAGGAGACGTTTAGGTCAATTTTATGCATTCTGGCGTTCGTAGATACAAGAAAACTGTTAAAATTCTTCAGAAACGTCACTTTTGAAGTGTTTTCTTGTACTTTTAAGCCAATCAGATACCCTACGGGCTCGGAAAGTGCAACGAAACCATCAAATTTTAGCTAGAAACTGTATTTTTGTCGATTTTTATTGAATTTGAACTATATTTCAACGTTTTTTGATGGTTCTGAGCCACCAAACACACTTAAAGCATGCAGAATCGACTCAGAATAGGAAAAGGAGACGTTTAGGTCAATTTTATGCATTCTGGCGTTCGTAGATACAAGAAAACTGTTAAAATTCTTCAGAAACGTCACTTTTGAAGTGTTTTCTTGTACTTTTAAGCCAATCAGATACCCTACGGGCTCGGAAAGTGCAACGAAACCATCAAATTTTAGCTAGAAACTGTATTTTTGTCGATTTTTATTGAATTTGAACTATATTTCAACGTTTTTTGATGGTTCTGAGCCACCAAACACACTTAAAGCATGCAGAATCGACTCAGAATAGGAAAAGGAGACGTTTAGGTCAATTTTATGCATTCTGGCGTTCGTAGATACAAGAAAACTGTTAAAATTCTTCAGAAACGTCACTTTTGAAGTGTTTTCTTGTAATTTTAAGCCAATCAGATACCCTACGGGCTCGGAAAGTGCAACGAAACCATCAAATTTTAGCTAGAAACTGTATTTTTGTCGATTTTTATTGAATTTGAACTATATTTCAACGTTTTTTGATGGTTCTGAGCCACCAAACACACTTAAAGCATGCAGAATCGACTCAGAATAGGAAAAGGAGACGTTTAGGTCAATTTTATGCATTCTGGCGTTCGTAGATACAAGAAAACTGTTAAAATTCTTCAGAAACGTCACTTTTGAAGTGTTTTCTTGTACTTTTAAGCCAATCAGATACCCTACGGGCTCGGAAAGTGCAACGAAACCATCAAATTTTAGCTAGAAACTGTATTTTTGTCGATTTTTATTGAATTTGAACTATATTTCAACGTTTTTTGATGGTTCTGAGCCACCAAACACACTTAAAGCATGCAGAATCGACTCAGAATAGGAAAAGGAGACGTTTAGGTCAATTTTATGCATTCTGGCGTTCGTAGATACAAGAAAACTGTTAAAATTCTTCAGAAACGTCACTTTTGAAGTGTTTTCTTGTACTTTTAAGCCAATCAGATACCCTACGGGCTCGGAAAGTGCAACGAAACCATCAAATTTTAGCTAGAAACTGTATTTTTGTCGATTTTTATTGAATTTGAACTATATTTCAACGTTTTTTGATGGTTCTGAGCCACCAAACACACTTAAAGCATGCAGAATCGACTCAGAATAGGAAAAGGAGACGTTTAGGTCAATTTTATGCATTCTGGCGTTCGTAGATACAAGAAAACTGTTAAAATTCTTCAGAAACGTCACTTTTGAAGTGTTTTCTTGTACTTTTAAGCCAATCAGATACCCTACGGGCTCGGAAAGTGCAACGAAACCATCAAATTTTAGCTAGAAACTGTATTTTTGTCGATTTTTATTGAATTTGAACTATATTTCAACGTTTTTTTGATGGTTCTGAGCCACCAAACACACTTAAAGCATGCAGAATCGACTCAGAATAGGAAAAGGAGACGTTTAGGTCAATTTTATGCATTCTGGCGTTCGTAGATACAAGAAAACTGTTAAAATTCTTCAGAAACGTCACTTTTGAAGTGTTTTCTTGTACTTTTAAGCCAATCAGATACCCTACGGGCTCGGAAAGTGCAACGAAACCATCAAATTTTAGCTAGAAACTGTATTTTTGTCGATTTTTATTGAATTTGAACTATATTTCAACGTTTTTTGATGGTTCTGAGCCACCAAACACACTTAAAGCATGCAGAATCGACTCAGAATAGGAAAAGGAGACGTTTAGGTCAATTTTATGCATTCTGGCGTTCGTAGATACAAGAAAACTGTTAAAATTCTTCAGAAACGTCACTTTTGAAGTGTTTTCTTGTACTTTTAAGCCAATCAGATACCCTACGGGCTCGGAAAGTGCAACGAAACCATCAAATTTTAGCTAGAAACTGTATTTTTGTCGATTTTTATTGAATTTGAACTATATTTCAACGTTTTTTGATGGTTCTGAGCCACCAAACACACTTAAAGCATGCAGAATCGACTCAGAATAGGAAAAGGAGACGTTTAGGTCAATTTTATGCATTCTGGCGTTCGTAGATACAAGAAAACTGTTAAAATTCTTCAGAAACGTCACTTTTGAAGTGTTTTCTTGTACTTTTAAGCCAATCAGATACCCTACGGGCTCGGAAAGTGCAACGAAACCATCAAATTTTAGCTAGAAACTGTATTTTTGTCGATTTTTATTGAATTTGAACTATATTTCAACGTTTTTTGATGGTTCTGAGCCACCAAACACACTTAAAGCATGCAGAATCGACTCAGAATAGGAAAAGGAGACGTTTAGGTCAATTTTATGCATTCTGGCGTTCGTAGATACAAGAAAACTGTTAAAATTCTTCAGAAACGTCACTTTTGAAGTGTTTTCTTGTACTTTTAAGCCAATCAGATACCCTACGGGCTCGGAAAGTGCAACGAAACCATCAAATTTTAGCTAGAAACTGTATTTTTGTCGATTTTTATTGAATTTGAACTATATTTCAACGTTTTTTGATGGTTCTGAGCCACCAAACACACTTAAAGCATGCAGAATCGACTCAGAATAGGAAAAGGAGACGTTTAGGTCAATTTTATGCATTCTGGCGTTCGTAGATACAAGAAAACTGTTAAAATTCTTCAGAAACGTCACTTTTGAAGTGTTTTCTTGTACTTTTAAGCCAATCAGATACCCTACGGGCTCGGAAAGTGCAACGAAACCATCAAATTTTAGCTAGAAACTGTATTTTTGTCGATTTTTATTGAATTTGAACTATATTTCAATGTTTTTTGATGGTTCTGAGCCACCAAACACACTTAAAGCATGCAGAATCGACTCAGAATAGGAAAAGGAGACGTTTAGGTCAATTTTATGCATTCTGGCGTTCGTAGATACAAGAAAACTGTTAAAATTCTTCAGAAACGTCACTTTTGAAGTGTTTTCTTGTAATTTTAAGCCAATCAGATACCCTACGGGCTCGGAAAGTGCAACGAAACCATCAAATTTTAGCTAGAAACTGTATTTTTGTCGATTTTTATTGAATTTGAACTATATTTCAACGTTTTTTGATGGTTCTGAGCCACCAAACACACTTAAAGCATGCAGAATCGACTCAGAATAGGAAAAGGAGACGTTTAGGTCAATTTTATGCATTCTGGCGTTCGTAGATACAAGAAAACTGTTAAAATTCTTCAGAAACGTCACTTTTGAAGTGTTTTCTTGTACTTTTAAGCCAATCAGATACCCTACGGGCTCGGAAAGTGCAACGAAACCATCAAATTTTAGCTAGAAACTGTATTTTTGTCGATTTTTATTGAATTTGAACTATATTTCAACGTTTTTTGATGGTTCTGAGCCACCAAACACACTTAAAGCATGCAGAATCGACTCAGAATAGGAAAAGGAGACGTTTAGGTCAAATTTAAGCATTCTGGCGTTCGTAGATACAAGAAAACTGTTAAAATTCTTCAGAAACGTCACTTTTGAAGTGTTTTCTTGTACTTTTAAGCCAATCAGATACCCTACGGGCTCGGAAAGTGCAACGAAACCATCAAATTTTAGCTAGAAACTGTATTTTTGTCGATTTTTATTGAATTTGAACTATATTTCAAAGTTTTTTGATGGTTCTGAGCCACCAAACACACTTAAAGCATGCAGAATCGACTCAGAATAGGAAAAGGAGACGTTTAGGTCAATTTTATGCATTCTGGCGTTCGTAGATACAAGAAAACTGTTAAAATTCTTCAGAAACGTCACTTTTGAAGTGTTTTCTTGTACTTTTAAGCCAATCAGATACCCTACGGGCTCGGATAGTGCAACGAAACCATCAAATTTTAGCTAGAAACTGTATTTTTGTCGATTTTTATTGAATTTGAACTATATTTCAACGTTTTTTGATGGTTCTGAGCCACCAAACACACTTAAAGCATGCAGAATCGACTCAGAATAGGAAAAGGAGACGTTTAGGTCAATTTTATGCATTCTGGCGTTCGTAGATACAAGAAAACTGTTAAAATTCTTCAGAAACGTCACTTTTGAAGTGTTTTCTTGTACTTTTAAGCCAATCAGATACCCTACGGGCTCGGAAAGTGCAACGAAACCATCAAATTTTAGCTAGAAACTGTATTTTTGTCGATTTTTATTGAATTTGAACTATATTTCAACGTTTTTTGATGGTTCTGAGCCACTAAACACACTTAAAGCATGCAGAATCGACTCAGAATAGGAAAAGGAGACGTTTAGGTCAATTTTATGCATTCTGGCGTTCGTAGATACAAGAAAACTGTTAAAATTCTTCAGAAACGTCACTTTTGAAGTGTTTTCTTGTACTTTTAAGCCAATCAGATACCCTACGGGCTCGGAAAGTGCAACGAAACCATCAAATTTTAGCTAGAAACTGTATTTTTGTCGATTTTTATTGAATTTGAACTATATTTCAACGTTTTTTGATGGTTCTGAGCCACCAAACACACTTAAAGCATGCAGAATCGACTCAGAATAGGAAAAGGAGACGTTTAGGTCAATTTTATGCATTCTGGCGTTCGTAGATACAAGAAAACTGTTAAAATTCTTCAGAAACGTCACTTTTGAAGTGTTTTCTTGTACTTTTAAGCCAATCAGATACCCTACGGGCTCGGAAAGTGCAACGAAACCATCAAATTTTAGCTAGAAACTGTATTTTTGTCGATTTTTATTGAATTTGAACTATATTTCAACGTTTTTTGATGGTTCTGAGCCACCAAACACACTTAAAGCATGCAGAATCGACTCAGAATAGGAAAAGGAGACGTTTAGGTCAATTTTATGCATTCTGGCGTTCGTAGATACAAGAAAACTGTTAAAATTCTTCAGAAACGTCACTTTTGAAGTGTTTTCTTGTACTTTTAAGCCAATCAGATACCCTACGGGCTCGGAAAGTGCAACGAAACCATCAAATTTTAGCTAGAAACTGTATTTTTGTCGATTTTTATTGAATTTGAACTATATTTCAACGTTTTTTGATGGTTCTGAGCCACCAAACACACTTAAAGCATGCAGAATCGACTCAGAATAGGAAAAGGAGACGTTTAGGTCAATTTTATGCATTCTGGCGTTCGTAGATACAAGAAAACTGTTAAAATTCTTCAGAAACGTCACTTTTGAAGTGTTTTCTTGTACTTTTAAGCCAATCAGATACCCTACGGGCTCGGAAAGTGCAACGAAACCATCAAATTTTAGCTAGAAACTGTATTTTTGTCGATTTTTATTGAATTTGAACTATATTTCAACGTTTTTGATGGTTCTGAGCCACCAAACACACTTAAAGCATGCAGAATCGACTCAGAATAGGAAAAGGAGACGTTTAGGTCAATTTTATGCATTCTGGCGTTCGTAGATACAAGAAAACTGTTAAAATTCTTCAGAAACGTCACTTTTGAAGTGTTTTCTTGCAATTTTAAGCCAATCAGATACCCTACGGGCTCGGAAAGTGCAACGAAACCATCAAATTTTAGCTAGAAACTGTATTTTTGTCGATTTTTATTGAATTTGAACTATATTTCAACGTTTTTTGATGGTTCTGAGCCACCAAACACACTTAAAGCATGCAGAATCGACTCAGAATAGGAAAAGGAGACGTTTAGGTCAATTTTATGCATTCTGGCGTTCGTAGATACAAGAAAACTGTTAAAATTCTTCAGAAACGTCACTTTTGAAGTGTTTTCTTGTACTTTTAAGCCAATCAGATACCCTACGGGCTCGGAAAGTGCAACGAAACCATCAAATTTTAGCTAGAAACTGTATTTTTGTGGATTTTTATTGAATTTGAAAAGTGACGTTTCTGAAGAATTTTAACAGTTTTCTTGTATCTACGAACGCCAGAATGCATAAAATTGACCTAAACGTCAAGGAGACGTTTAGGTCAATTTTATGCATTCTGGCGTTCGTAGATACAAGAAAACTGTTAAAATTCTTCAGAAACGTCACTTTTGAAGTGTTTTCTTGTACTTTTAAGCCAATCAGATACCCAACGGGCTCGGAAAGTGCAACGAAACCATCAAATTTTAGCTAGAAACTGTATTTTTGTCGATTTTTATTGAATTTGAACTATATTTCAACGTTTTTTGATGGTTCTGAGCCACCAAACACACTTAAAGCATGCAGAATCGACTCAGAATAGGAAAAGGAGACGTTTAGGTCAATTTTATGCATTCTGGCGTTCGTAGATACAAGAAAACTGTTAAAATTCTTCAGAAACGTCACTTTTGAAGTGTTTTCTTGTACTTTTAAGCCAATCAGATACCCTACGGGCTCGGAAAGTGCAACGAAACCATCAAATTTTAGCTAGAAACTGTATTTTTGTCGATTTTTATTGAATTTGAACTATATTTCAACGTTTTTTGATGGTTCTGAGCCACCAAACACACTTAAAGCATGCAGAATCGACTCAGAATAGGAAAAGGAGACGTTTAGGTCAATTTTATGCATTCTGGCGTTCGTAGATACAAGAAAACTGTTAAAATTCTTCAGAAACGTCACTTTTGAAGTGTTTTCTTGTACTTTTAAGCCAATCAGATACCCTACGGGCTCGGAAAGTGCAACGAAACCATCAAATTTTAGCTAGAAACTGTATTTTTGTCGATTTTTATTGAATTTGAACTATATTTCAACGTTTTTTGATGGTTCTGAGCCACCAAACACACTTAAAGCATGCAGAATCGACTCAGAATAGGAAAAGGAGACGTTTAGGTCAATTTTATGCATTCTGGCGTTCGTAGATACAAGAAAACTGTTAAAATTCTTCAGAAACGTCACTTTTGAAGTGTTTTCTTGTACTTTTAAGCCAATCAGATACCCTACGGGCTCGGAAAGTGCAACGAAACCATCAAATTTTAGCTAGAAACTGTATTTTTGTCGATTTTTATTGAATTTGAACAATATTTCAACGTTTTTTGATGGTTCTGAGACACCAAACACACTTAAAGCATGCAGAATCGACTCAGAATAGGAAAAGGAGACGTTTAGGTCAATTTTATGCATTCTGGCGTTCGTAGATACAAGAAAACTGTTAAAATTCTTCAGAAACGTCACTTTTGAAGTGTTTTCTTGTACTTTTAAGCCAATCAGATACCCTACGGGCTCGGAAAGTGCAACGAAACCATCAAATTTTAGCTAGAAACTGTATTTTTGTCGATTTTTATTGAATTTGAACTATATTTCAACGTTTTTTGATGGTTCTGAGCCACCAAACACACTTAAAGCATGCAGAATCGACTCAGAATAGGAAAAGGAGACGTTTAGGTCAATTTTATGCATTCTGGCGTTCGTAGATACAAGAAAACTGTTAAAATTCTTCAGAAACGTCACTTTTGAAGTGTTTTCTTGTACTTTTAAGCCAATCAGATACCCTACGGGCTCGGAAAGTGCAACGAAACCATCAAATTTTAGCTAGAAACTGTATTTTTGTCGATTTTTATTGAATTTGAACTATATTTCAACGTTTTTTGATGGTTCTGAGCCACCAAACACACTTAAAGCATGCAGAATCGACTCAGAATAGGAAAAGGAGACGTTTAGGTCAATTTTATGCATTCTGGCGTTCGTAGATACAAGAAAACTGTTAAAATTCTTCAGAAACGTCACTTTTGAAGTGTTTTCTTGTACTTTTAAGCCAATCAGATACCCTACGGGCTCGGAAAGTGCAACGAAACCATCAAATTTTAGCTAGAAACTGTATTTTTGTCGATTTTTATTGAATTTGAACTATATTTCAACGTTTTTTGATGGTTCTGAGCCACCAAACACACTTAAAGCATGCAGAATCGACTCAGAATAGGAAAAGGAGACGTTTAGGTCAATTTTATGCATTCTGGCGTTCGTAGATACAAGAAAACTGTTAAAATTCTTCAGAAACGTCACTTTTGAAGTGTTTTCTTGTACTTTTAAGCCAATCAGATACCCTACGGGCTCGGAAAGTGCAACGAAACCATCAAATTTTAGCTAGAAACTGTATTTTTGTCGATTTTTATTGAATTTGAACAATATTTCAACGTTTTTTGATGGTTCTGAGACACCAAACACACTTAAAGCATGCAGAATCGACTCAGAATAGGAAAAGGAGACGTTTAGGTCAATTTTATGCATTCTGGCGTTCGTAGATACAAGAAAACTGTTAAAATTCTTCAGAAACGTCACTTTTGAAGTGTTTTCTTGTACTTTTAAGCCAATCAGATACCCTACGGGCTCGGAAAGTGCAACGAAACCATCAAATTTTAGCTAGAAACTGTATTTTTGTCGATTTTTATTGAATTTGAACTATATTTCAACGTTTTTTGATGGTTCTGAGCCACCAAACACACTTAAAGCATGCAGAATCGACTCAGAATAGGAAAAGGAGACGTTTAGGTCAATTTTATGCATTCTGGCGTTCGTAGATACAAGAAAACTGTTAAAATTCTTCAGAAACGTCACTTTTGAAGTGTTTTCTTGTACTTTTAAGCCAATCAGATACCCTACGGGCTCGGAAAGTGCAACGAAACCATCAAATTTTAGCTAGAAACTGTATTTTTGTCGATTTTTATTGAATTTGAACTATATTTCAACGTTTTTTGATGGTTCTGAGCCACCAAACACACTTAAAGCATGCAGAATCGACTCAGAATAGGAAAAGGAGACGTTTAGGTCAATTTTATGCATTCTGGCGTTCGTAGATACAAGAAAACTGTTAAAATTCTTCAGAAACGTCACTTTTGAAGTGTTTTCTTGTACTTTTAAGCCAATCAGATACCCTACGGGCTCGGAAAGTGCAACGAAACCATCCAATTTTAGCTAGAAACTGTATTTTTGTCGATTTTTATTGAATTTGAACTATATTTCAACGTTTTTTGATGGTTCTGAGCCACCAAACACACTTAAAGCATGCAGAATCGACTCAGAATAGGAAAAGGAGACGTTTAGGTCAATTTTATGCATTCTGGCGTTCGTAGATACAAGAAAACTGTTAAAATTCTTCAGAAACGTCACTTTTGAAGTGTTTTCTTGTACTTTTAAGCCAATCAGATACCCTACGGGCTCGGAAAGTGCAACGAAACCATCAAATTTTAGCTAGAAACTGTATTTTTGTCGATTTTTATTGAATTTGAACTATATTTCAACGTTTTTTGATGGTTCTGAGCCACCAAACACACTTAAAGCATGCAGAATCGACTCAGAATAGGAAAAGGAGACGTTTAGGTCAATTTTATGCATTCTGGCGTTCGTAGATACAAGAAAACTGTTAAAATTCTTCAGAAACGTCACTTTTGAAGTGTTTTCTTGTACTTTTAAGCCAATCAGATACCCTACGGGCTCGGAAAGTGCAACGAAACCATCAAATTTTAGCTAGAAACTGTATTTTTGTCGATTTTTATTGAATTTGAAATATATTTCAACGTTTTTTGATGGTTCTGAGCCACCAAACACACTTAAAGCATGCAGAATCGACTCAGAATAGGAAAAGGAGACGTTTAGGTCAATTTTATGCATTCTGGCGTTCGTAGATACAAGAAAACTGTTAAAATTCTTCAGAAACGTCACTTTTGAAGTGTTTTCTTGTACTTTTAAGCCAATCAGATACCCAACGGGCTCGGAAAGTGCAACGAAACCATCAAATTTTAGCTAGAAACTGTATTTTTGTCGATTTTTATTGAATTTGAACTATATTTCAACGTTTTTTGATGGTTCTGAGCCACCAAACACACTTAAAGCATGCAGAATCGACTCAGAATAGGAAAAGGAGACGTTTAGGTCAATTTTATGCATTCTGGCGTTCGTAGATACAAGAAAACTGTTAAAATTCTTCAGAAACGTCACTTTTGAAGTGTTTTCTTGTACTTTTAAGCCAATCAGATACCCTACGGGCTCGGAAAGTGCAACGAAACCATCAAATTTTAGCTAGAAACTGTATTTTTGTCGATTTTTATTGAATTTGAACTATATTTCAACGTTTTTTGATGGTTCTGAGCCACCAAACACACTTAAAGCATGCAGAATCGACTCAGAATAGGAAAAGGAGACGTTTAGGTCAATTTTATGCATTCTGGCGTTCGTAGATACAAGAAAACTGTTAAAATTCTTCAGAAACGTCACTTTTGAAGTGTTTTCTTGTACTTTTAAGCCAATCAGATACCCTACGGGCTCGGAAAGTGCAACGAAACCATCAAATTTTAGCTAGAAACTGTATTTTTGTCGATTTTTATTGAATTTGAACTATATTTCAACGTTTTTTGATGGTTCTGAGCCACCAAACACACTTAAAGCATGCAGAATCGACTCAGAATAGGAAAAGGAGACGTTTAGGTCAATTTTATGCATTCTGGCGTTCGTAGATACAAGAAAACTGTTAAAATTCTTCAGAAACGTCACTTTTGAAGTGTTTTCTTGTACTTTTAAGCCAATCAGATACCCTACGGGCTCGGAAAGTGCAACGAAACCATCAAATTTTAGCTAGAAACTAGTAGTTATATAGTGGGGGTTCTAGACCAGGTCAAATGAGGTCAAACTGGTCCAGCTCCCCCATTACTTTTCATCGAGCGGTCATTGACCTTTCATTTGTTGTCGAGCTTGTCGGTGCACGTGGCTGACCTTGCCAGCTGGTCCAGCTCCCCCATTACTTTTCATCGGGCGATCATTGACCTAGTCGTTGCTCGACCTTGGTCGTTTATTGCCCTCGTTCATCTCGAGATCTATCCCCTCTTTTCGTTTAGGTCGGGGAGGGATCTCGGACGCAATCTCGCATCCCCACTTCCGTTTTATACTTGTATAAAAGTCGATGGATTCGTGTGTAAGAATTAATTAGTTTTTTGAATTCAATTATTTAACACTTAGAAATGTCATCTTTCATTTCTACCTTGAATAAAGAGTCTCACTTGCAAGCTTTTGTGAGTGCGAAAACTTTAGAAGAAAATAAAAAATTTTTAACAAAAAATTTTAGTAAACTGTCTACAAAGTACGGTGACAAGATATTTGTGCAACTTGAAGAGTCTAGAACGATACTTCCACAGAGATTTACCGAAAAATTCACCGACTCAGTGATCAGCGATCTGAACCAGAAGATCGTGAACGGCTTGAAATTGTACTTGGTAAATAGAGGTCCGATCGGTCGAACCATCAATATCGAATTTATCGAAGAATGAAGAAGGCATTGGTTCATGTGGAAAACAAATCAAGTGCAGTTAGACTGCTTCGTCGTAGATTAGAATTACATTTAAAACGAATTAGTTATTTAAAAGAAGCAATTAAAATGTATGAAATAAGAACTAAATTGAATAATCTTAAGCTGTAATAGAAATTATAATAAATATTATTTAATTCGTTCGGTGTATTATTTTCCCCAGTCTCATGTAAAAAATATTTGATTGCAAACTGTCATGAATAACAGACGTGTTTGTTTCGACAAAGTTCCGGTTATTTTCTTAATAAATGATAAAGAAAGCCGAATTAATACTTGGTTATACGATGTTAAAAGATTTCAAATGAATGTGGAACGTTTCGAATTGCAAATAAAGCCCTTAATCGAAAAAATGATGGAGAAGAAGCGAAAATTTAGAGAAACAATCGAAAAATTGGATTCAGAATTGAAAATTATTCAGCAAAGAAAATCAGTTAAATAACTGTGCACATTGCGGTTAAACCACTGCGTCGTAAATTAGATTTAAATTTAAAACTTATTAGTTTCTTAAAATGTATAAAATACGAACTAGTTTGTATAATCTTAAGCTGTAATTGAAATTATAATAAATATTGTTTATTTCGTTTGGTGTATTATTTTCCCCAGTCTCATCTAAAATTATTTAATTGGGAATAACAGCAACGAATAAAAGCCGTGTTTGCTCCGACAAAACTCCTGTTATTTTCTTAATAAATAAATGTTCATCAGCAACTTTCTGCCGATTTAAGCTTATTTGTCCGTGATTATTAGAATAAAATCTCAAATGTCAGAAGGCGAGTGTGTTGTTAAAAATTAAAAAAATTGTTACTTACGACATTGAAAACAGGCAATAAAATCATCCGTTCTCCCTCGAAAACATTCAAATACACGCACACTTCACAGAAGCCACCATTTAGTTCAACAAAACCACCTTTTTCCCAAATCTTTTCACGGTAAAATTCATAAACCGAAACACGCCGCCCGTCATTATTACAACACAGAATGAAATAACGCGATGCTGTTTCAGCAAATTCTTACGGAACTGGACGCTCTTATCTTCAATAGACAGGGACGTATTCGGAAATATTAAAAAAAAAGAATTATCGCTTGAGGGTGCCAAAGGGCAGAAAGTTTGTTAAAAAAATAAAAATGCATCCCTATAAACTAATGACACATTTGTGTAAAAATAAATGTGGGTTGGAGGTGCAATAATTGTTTAAATATAAAAAAAAAAATGTTTTACTCGAAGACGGTAAGAGATACGAGGTTCGTGCAAAGAACAAAAAAGTTCCTAAAATACGAAACACATGCACCTGTGTCGACGGTTTTTAGTTTGAGTTTAGCATTTCGGAGAAAAGGGCAAAAGTTTGTGGTGACCAAACGGAATTAGTTAAAAATTTGTTTTTTGTGTCAAAATATTTTTGGATGAATAATCAATAGGTCCATGTAATTAAATATGTGAAAATTTGAGTTTGGGGCGCAACAATTTTTGTCAAAAAAGGTTGTCAAAATTCGAAAAAAAGTTTTCCTTGAGCAGTAGGAAAGTAAATTAGAAGTTTTGGTGAAAAAAAAAATTTAAAAAATTCAAAGAATCCAAAGAAAAATTAAAACAAAAAAAATCTCAAAAAAAAAATCCAAATTTTGAAAAGTTTGTTTTTCCACAAAATCAAATGCATATTCATGAAGTACTATCTAATCGTGTGTAAAAATGATTATGACTCATAGGTGTATCTACCGTTTAAATAGAAAAAATTTTTGTTACTCGAAAATGGTAAGAGATAGGAGGTTCGTGTATAGAGCAAAAAAGATTGACAAAAACAAATAATATCGATAGCCGTCGACGGTTTTTCGCTAACTTTTGACATGACTGTGAAAAGGGCAAAAGTTTGTGGCGCCCAAACGGTAAAACTTAAAAAATATATTTTTGTACCAAAATATTTCTGAGTGAACAGTCTATAGGTCCACTTAGCAAAATAAATATTTTTTGCTACCGTTTAGTAGTAATAACGGAAAAACGTCATAGTTCGTAAGCGGTAAGAGGTAGCATGTCGGCTCAGGGGAACGGGGAAAAGCTAAAAAAATTAAGCCATATGTTGAGCAAAAAAAATTTTCAAAAAAGTTGAAAATAAGGGAGAAAAGGGCAAAAGTTTCTAGTGTCCAAATGGTAAGAGATAGAATATCGGTTGTATACATCAAAACCTTCTTCTGGAACGAACGCATAAGTCTGCTCAAAAAAATCGATTCTGTCCACATCGACCTAGATACAGGAGCCATTTCTAGTTTTTTCGAGGTCGCTACGTAAAAATTTTTTCAGGTCGAAAAAAAGACCATCGAAAAAGGATTCGAATAAGCCCAACATGCAACACTTAAAAAAAAAAAAAAAAAAAAAAAAAAAGCGAAATAGGTTGTTCTTTATATGTATTGTTATATGACTACTACCATCACAACTAAATATACTAAGACATTAAAAAAAAAAATTTCAAGTTAACCAAAAACGGCTTTTTGTTGAATTTTATATGAAAACAACAAAACATCATTAAAAAACGAAAATCAAAAACCTATAAACAATCATCAAAAATCACTGCTGTGGTGGTAGATCGTGATGAGTCATATCGTGCTGCTGGACAAATAATTTAAAACGTATTAAATAACTTGTTGTTGTATTAAATCGTAGTTGCTAAATCTTTCTGAATTAGTGAAACTCTTGCATTTTCGATAAGAGAAAAACAACTGAATCGTCAACTTGAAATAAAAATTAGAGAGGGAAAAAGAGTAAAAGAAGGGATTAATTTCGTATATAAATTCAAGACTATATGAAAGATGTGATTATAACTGATTAACTAGTATCAAGAGAATTAACCAATAGATATCTAGGGACATGGGTAAGGTTATATTTTTATTACAGTATGTAAATTTCATATATTTTTTTTTGTTTTGTTTAGAGGATTTTATAGTTTGCCCATACGATAGGAGCCATCGAATGCTAGAGGGGAGACTCCAGAGGCATATATTTAGGTGTCATAGGGAGGCTTGGGAAAGGGAGCGACAGCTCCGCGAAGCTGCACTTCCCAAAGCATCACCACCGATACCATCTCAACCATCAAAATGGTTCAATTCTGAACCCCCAAAAGTAACATCACTCGAAAATTGGGACGACGACGCCAGTGGGACGTACGTTCCATCGTTGAAGGATGACTTGATGCTCGACAAGACATCAATAAATTTTTATAACGCTGTGTTCGGCAAAAATAAACAAAAATAATTTTTTGTTTTTGTCTGTCTCTACTCGTTAATTTGTACCACCCTACCAGAACTTACCATCTCTACAAGCTACCTCTCTAAATACTAACAGCGATACCATTCCCAAGGAGAACATGGACTTTTGTTTAAGAAATGCTCGTGTATGGTTTGTCACAATATTCCTGATATTATCGATACATCGATCCCACTACAGTATAAACAAGAATTTGTCTTAAGAAACAAAAGCCGCTGCAAGTCACCTAATTACACCATTATTGACGATTATAGTGGTTCCAAAAATTTTAGCGAAAATGCTACAGGATATTGTTTGGCAAAACCATTGATTTGGATATATACTGCCCAACATGCAACACTTAAAAAAAAAAAAAACAAGCGAAATAAAATACTTATATTATTTATTGATATATAAATATTACTATTACAATACAAGCACCACTATCACTACTAATTCTACTACTAAAACATTTCAACACTTTTAACGCTACTAACACTACTACTGACACTATGAGATTATATACATTTTATTTTTACATATAGTTTCTTTAATTTGTCGGATTTTTGAATACTTTTTTTCATTTCGTTTTCTGCACCCCGCAATTCACTTTGTTCTTCCACTAACTGTCTTTGGAGAGTTGCAATTTGATTTGCTAATTTTTTAATGTTTTTTTTGCACTTTTTTTGTTTTTGCACTAGTTCCCTTTGTCGCGTATTATGTCTGTCCTGCGCTGCCCTACACTTCCACTTAAAATTATACAATAATGTAGATGCATTGTCTTCGTCTTCGAATTCATCACCCGAATCATCAGGTGCAGCAGGATGAGGTGTATCAGGGGCAGGTGTTGGTTGAGACGTCGGTGGTGATGGTGATTTGCGGACCGGTTGTTGCTGCTCCTCCTGCTGCTGTTGCTGCTGCTCCTGCTCCTGCTCCTGCTGCTCTTGCTGCTCTCTCTGCCTCTGTTCGTCTTCCTCCGTAACTCCGTAAACATTACGAAGGAAAGACAAGCTTTTTCCGTGCGCCTCTAACCCCTCAAACAGTGAGGGCGTCATAGAGACGCACGGCTCCTCCAGCCCTGATATATCTAGCTGGGAAGGTGTCTGGGAGTCTTCCACAGCGGAAGTGGAGGCGTCCTCACTTTTTGTTTTTAGTTTTTCAATTTCTTCCTCAGGTAGATCTGCAAGTCTACGCAGTTTGGGCAAAGGCGGCTGAAAATAAAATAAATACTTATAAACATTTCTACATTTTATGAATATAAAAACATTTTTTTTTTTAAATTAATCAAAAATAAAAAACCTACCTGTATCACTACATCCTGGAGGATGTTAATTTTTGGTTTCTTGAGACTCAAGGAATACTTCATATTTTTTTTTTTTCAACAATTAGCACTTAACACTAACAGACACAGAATTAAGACAAACAATTACGAGTTCCTATGCAAAATATATAGGAAAAATAATGCAGAATATGCAGAAAATAAATGGCGAAGAAGGGTGAAATGTCAAATCAGCAGTTTTACATGTCCATATATGGTCATTTAAAGATTGATTGCAATGAAGTAGGAGGGTGAAATGTCAAATCAGCAGTTTTTTCATGTCCATATATGGTCATTTAATAATTTATTGCAATTCAGCAATTCTTCAAACTATTTCCGTGTGAATTGCAATTCAGCAATTTTTTGATATTTGGTATATAAAAGTAACTTTTGTAAGCATGTGAGTACAGTTCACACATCAGATATGTTCTCATTAAAAAACACAAGTTTCATTTCTCGCAATCTTGATATATCTTCACTGAATGAAGAAAAACGTCGTATCATTCAAACAGTTGAAAGTTTGTTACATCAAAAATTTCGGTCGTCCAGAACTTTCATGGCTGGGGGATGTGCAGCGTTTCTCTTAGGTCGGACGTCTTCTTATACAGACATCGATATTTACGTCGAAGCAGATGAAAATACACAAAAATGGGCTAAGGATAACTGCGCAGACAATCACATGTCTAAATATGACTATCTTTATCAGTCCAAGTGGCCCTGCTGCTATTTGAAGTTTGATGGATTTATATTTAATATTATTTTTGTTGAACCTCGTCTTCAATTTTCGTTGGAAGCCAGAATTCTATGTATCCTTAAATCGTTCGACTTAACCGCGTGCAAAGTGGCAATACACTTTTCAAGTGGAATAAATCCTGTTCTTGTAGAATGGAAATTAACTGACCTGAACTTCGATAATGTCAAGAAAAAGGATCGCATCATTAAGTATAAGAAAAGAATTGAGAAAAATGAAAAGGAACAACGATTCGATCCCAACAGTTTGTCTATGTTGGCCTATACCGTCGTGGTAGATCATGATGACTCATATCGTGCTGCTGGACAAATACTTTGAAAGATATTTATATAACTTAATATTGTTATGCTGAATCATTGTAGTGTTGATTCCGTTAGATAAATATGTAAGAGGATATTAAATAAAACTCACAAACGTAACTAATTGTTTTATTGAACTAATATGTTTATACATTTTCAAACATTTATTGAACTATTGCATTTGCTACAGTGAGTGAAACAAATTAGTACTAAATAAAGAAACACACACACGCACAATTATTTTTGTGTGTCTTGACATGTTTCCGTTTGCCGCCTTCGAAACGATGATATATTTTTTTTAATATTTTCTGAATACGTCTCTGGCAGCGTGCGAGATCCAATGCATCGCAAGCTTTTTCGCTCTCCGTCATCTAACACCTTATTGTAATAATTTCGAAGGAATGCGGACATGTTTACGTTATTGTGGATTAATTCTGGGCGTAATTCAACGATTTCGAAACGAAATTGATATATGGCAACGATTTCATTATTTTGTACATTAATTACTGCATGTTTTTTTTTATATATATATATATAAAATCTGGTGTGGATACAAAAGTTGAATATCCGAATTTAATTGGGTCGTATTTATTTATGTTAATTTTCAATCCCAAAATTTCATACAACGCCCAACCGGAATCCTTTTCTGCAAATTTCTCTAATTTTTTCATGATTTTATCAATGACGTTTTCTTCGTACCATTCTTTTAAATTTGTGTTTTGATCAATGTGTTATTTTTTGTTGAAAATGTTTTAATGTCTGTTTCACTAGAGTGCGGTTGAATAAAATTTGCCGAAAAAATTACATTTACCTTAAGCATTGAGTTTTTCACTTCTTTTTTAATTCTAAACATAAAGCATTTAAAAGATTGTTGAAAAAAAAAACTGAAGAGGATCTTTAACATGGTGGTTACTTATAAATCCTGTACGAATTCGTTGTTGAAAGCAGGATTCGACATCTTGCCATGTTACATTAGTCACCGATTTAAATTTGTTGGTTTTAATATAGCCTTCACCAGTTTTTATAGATAATAATTGTTTTTTCTTATTTAAAAGCTTTAGGTGATAAAATTTCAAATACGTCAAGCTTGTTCCTAAGGAATTTGCGTTTTCCAATATATTTTCTCAGGGGATTTTACATTTGAGTGCTTTTCTAATTATTATTATACTGTTATAACTAAAAAAATGTTTAGTTTCTTTGATTGTTTTGATTTTACTTAAGTATTCATGAATTAGCTTAAGAGAGTTTTTACATATAACCCTCACTGATTCTTGTGATTTCATTTTTTGTCGTGAAACTTGCTCACCACAGCAGAAAAAAAAAAAAGAACACTACTATGACCCGTTGACTAGTTTTTTGTTTATATGTGAATTAATGAATGATTCACATAGATTTGATACTTCTGACTATGATTTATATAATATTTATGATATAGAACTTAAAAATAAGAAAGATGAAAATAACGGTAAGATTATGCTAGAATTTGTGGGTCTCAGATCTAAAATGTACGCATCTAGAACTGCAAGTTATGATTTCAATAAAAAATTAGTTAAGAAATCCAAAGGTAGTACAAAAGCATCACTTAAAACAATAACGTTTGAAAATTACAAAGATTGTTTATTTAATAATCGAAGTTACGAAAAATCCCAAAGACTCATCAAGTCCAAACATCATACTGTTTACACAGTAAAACAAGAAAAAGTAGTTCTCAGCCCCAATGATGACAAAAGAATTGTCATAAGATTCGCAACGGATACGAAACCTTGGGGATATCATATTTCGCACGTAATTTAAAAAAAGTGGGAATTGTCATATATAAGCAATTAAATTTCACTGATGTTGGTTATTTTATGATTACAACAATGTCTGACTTGAGACAATTTGTTGATTTACAAGCATTTTGTGCATCCGAAAGCGTGTACAAAACATATCTTAAAGCCGCTGCGAGTGATCGAACGAAATTAAATTTATTCCTTCATCTCATCGATAAAAAAGATTTTATTGTACCGGACGAAGTGTTTAAATGGATTGCCGAAAGTGAAAGTGACTTTTATACACTTGACATTTGTATTCTGCTACAAAGAAAGCAATGTGTCGATGGTTACATTGATGCATTTCTACGTGTATGCGAAAGAGACCAAATTGAAAATTTAAATTATGCTGCTTTGGAGTTTTTGATGACCACCAACTATTTGGACAATACTCTAACGTATAAATGTTTTATTTATAAATTATTGAGTGATAATCGCTGGCAGAATCTTGGAGATATATTCTATCCTGTTGAGAATATCCGGAAAAATTATCGAAGGATCGACCAGTGCGTGGATGAATTTATGTGTCGGGCTGCGTATTTGGCAAACCATAAAGCGCTCAGTACTTTCTATGAGTCTTTAGAAATAATAAATTACGATTCTTTCGCATTTCAACCTTCTCAAAATCAGGAGCACCGAAGAATTTTCAACTGGATCAAAAAGAACATTGTCAAAGGAGAAGCCAATCCTGAAATACCATTAGGATGGACAGAGGGACCGGATTCAACAAAATGGCCCTCGATTAAGTTAGATGATTATAAGAAAACTTTACATGTAATTTCTGGTAACCATGAATAAAATACACAAAAATGGGTTATATGTAGTTTTATTTACCCCCAAACATAATACAATAACAGATGAAATTATTTACATCACTCTGACGACATCTTGTGCAGGGATGTATTTTTCATTTCATCCTTATCGAAGTTCGCTGGTTTGTTTGGATAAGAACGATGTCTGGAATTCTTTAAACATATCATAGACAATTGCATACCGATTATTTGTGAAATCAACATTCATGTTTTTGTAGGGATACATGGTATCATTAAGGTACAATTTTACATCTCTCAGATTACAATGATCATATTGACTGTAGTTTTTCTTCAATTGATTTTTTCTTCCCTGTTGTAATGCAAAAATTATGTACTGTGATTTTTTTAAGAAAGCCTTAACAAAAATGGAAGGAAAAAAGCAAGGGTGGGGATTAATATGGTGTATAAATTAAAGATCACACACACACAAGAACGAATTAATAAGTTTCTTGCAAGTACATAAGTTAATACTTAACAGCAGAAATGGGTAAGCTTATACATTTTTGTTGTAGTATGTAAAGTTTTAAAAACTTTTTTTTTTTCTGTGTAGAAAAATTTATCATTTGTCCTTATGATCCTAGCCACAGGCTGTTAGAGAAGAGGTTGAGAAAACATATTTTCAACTGTCATCGGGATGCCTGGGAGAGGGAGCGAAAACTCTGGGAGGCTGAACTTCCCCTATGGATATTTACTTCGATAGGAGCAATTATTTTTGTAATCGTATTTTGTGTGTTCCTTTATTTAGGATTAATTTGTTTCAGTTATTTTAGCAAATAAAATACTCCAACAAATGTATGATTCAATAAAACAATTAGCTACTTTTGATTGTTTTATTTAATATCCTTCACCATGTTAATCTACAACAAATGTATGATTCGATAAAACAACTAGCTACTAGATTGTTTTATTTAATATACTTACTTCAACATGTTAATCTAAGAGCATCAACGCTACAATTCAATACAATATACTCCACGGGTCATAGTAGTGTTCTTTTTTTTTTTTTTTCTGCTGTGGTGAGCAAGTTTCACGACAAAAAATGAAATCACAAGAATCAGTGAGGGTTATATGTAAAAACTCTCTTAAGCTAATTCATGAATACTTAAGTAAAATCAAAACAATCAAAGAAACTAAACATTTTTTTAGTTATAACAGTATAATAATAATTAGAAAAGCACTCAAATGTAAAATCCCCTGAGAAAATATATTGGAAAACGCAAATTCCTTAGGAACAAGCTTGACGTATTTGAAATTTTATCACCTAAAGCTTTTAAATAAGAAAAAACAATTATTATCTATAAAAACTGGTGAAGGCTATATTAAAACCAACAAATTTAAATCGGTGACTAATGTAACATGGCAAGATGTCGAATCCTGCTTTCAACAACGAATTCGTACAGGATTTATAAGTAACCACCATGTTAAAGATCCTCTTCAGTTTTTTTTTCAACAATCTTTTAAATGCTTTATGTTTAGAATTAAAAAAGAAGTGAAAAACTCAATGCTTAAGGTAAATGTAATTTTTTCGGCAAATTTTATTCAACCGCACTCTAGTGAAACAGACATTAAAACATTTTCAACAAAAAATAACACATTGATCAAAACACAAATTTAAAAGAATGGTACGAAGAAAACGTCATTGATAAAATCATGAAAAAATTAGAGAAATTTGCAGAAAAGGATTCCGGTTGGGCGTTGTATGAAATTTTGGGATTGAAAATTAACATAAATAAATACGACCCAATTAAATTCGGATATTCAACTTTTGTATCCACACCAGATTTTATATATATATATATAAAAAAAAACATGCAGTAATTAATGTACAAAATAATGAAATCGTTGCCATATATCAATTTCGTTTCGAAATCGTTGAATTACGCCCAGAATTAATCCACAATAACGTAAACATGTCCGCATTCCTTCGAAATTATTACAATAAGGTGTTAGATGACGGAGAGCGAAAAAGCTTGCGATGCATTGGATCTCGCACGCTGCCAGAGACGTATTCAGAAAATATTAAAAAAAATATATCATCGTTTCGAAGGCGGCAAACGGAAACATGTCAAGACACACAAAAATAATTGTGCGTGTGTGTGTTTCTTTATTTAGTACTAATTTGTTTCACTCACTGTAGCAAATGCAATAGTTCAATAAATGTTTGAAAATGTATAAACATATTAGTTCAATAAAACAATTAGTTACGTTTGTGAGTTTTATTTAATATCCTCTTACATATTTATCTAACGGAATCAACACTACAATGATTCAGCATAACAATATTAAGTTATATAAATATCTTTCAAAGTATTTGTCCAGCAGCACGATATGAGTCATCATGATCTACCACGACGGTATAGGCCAACATAGACAAACTGTTGGGATCGAATCGTTGTTCCTTTTCATTTTTCTCAATTCTTTTCTTATACTTAATGATGCGATCCTTTTTCTTGACATTATCGAAGTTCAGGTCAGTTAATTTCCATTCTACAAGAACAGGATTTATTCCACTTGAAAAGTGTATTGCCACTTTGCACGCGGTTAAGTCGAACGATTTAAGGATACATAGAATTCTGGCTTCCAACGAAAATTGAAGACGAGGTTCAACAAAAATAATATTAAATATAAATCCATCAAACTTCAAATAGCAGCAGGGCCACTTGGACTGATAAAGATAGTCATATTTAGACATGTGATTGTCTGCGCAGTTATCCTTAGCCCATTTTTGTGTATTTTCATCTGCTTCGACGTAAATATCGATGTCTGTATAAGAAGACGTCCGACCTAAGAGAAACGCTGCACATCCCCCAGCCATGAAAGTTCTGGACGACCGAAATTTTTGATGTAACAAACTTTCAACTGTTTGAATGATACGACGTTTTTCTTCATTCAGTGAAGATATATCAAGATTGCGAGAAATGAAACTTGTGTTTTTTAATGAGAACATATCTGATGTGTGAACTGTACTCACATGCTTACAAAAGTTACTTTTATATACCAAATATCAAAAAATTGCTGAATTGCAATTCACACGGAAATAGTTTGAAGAATTGCTGAATTGCAATAAATTATTAAATGACCATATATGGACATGAAAAAACTGCTGATTTGACATTTCACCCTCCTACTTCATTGCAATCAATCTTTAAATGACCATATATGGACATGTAAAACTGCTGATTTGACATTTCACCCTTCTTCGCCATTTATTTTCTGCATATTCTGCATTA
>NW_026972453.1:0-62327 GCF_036711695.1 Zophobas morio | reverse complement strand
TCTCCGTAACCTCAACAAGCATCGCAAAGACGGTTTCTTGTAAAGAAAAGCAAAGATCCGCAACTGATATCTCGGATGCTTTAATAAAAAGTTAATTTATTATAATTCTGGTGAATAATTCATTAATTTTATATAAATTCACTCTATAAAATATTACAAAAATATTACAAAAATAAGAGTGACAGTTTCAATAAAAGTTATTAATGGATTAATGAAATCAGTTCATATAGTAAAAAAAAACAGATTTAAATAACAAATAAAAAATTATTAAAAAGTAAAAAAAAACTTTCGATAAGTTTTTTATATTTTGCTTCCACGTAAGACAAAATTCCAGAGAAGGAGACGTCCATGCCTTTCACGGTGTACGGCAGATCAACTAAAACTTTACCCCTAAAGTTTTTTGTAAGTAATTTTCTAATAATAAAAAAAGAATATACTCTATAATATAGTTATTATATAAAATAATCACCATTAAAAAAGTTACTTTCTGAAAAAATTACTCCTCATTATTATATAAAACAAAATATTTAACTTAGAAATTAGTAAATAACCATATTATATATCAATGATTAAGTTTAGGTTAATAACTATTCAAAAATATATTCAAAAACAGGGAAGGTACAATTAATTAATTAATCAGTAAACTATAAACCAACTAAAAATAAGCAAATATAAATCAACACATATAAAAAAGATCCTGTAAACTTATAAAAATATTAAAAATTACTTTAAAATTTTATTTTAGCAGTATAAAATTTGCAAAAATATTTGATAAATGGTGTAAAATTAAAATCTTATACTTCTTTAAAAAGTTATTATAACTATACATTTCTAGTAAATCCAAAAGTTATAAATATTAATAAACTTAAAACAAAAGACAAACTTTTTTAAAAGATATCCATATATTTAATTATGCAACAAAAAATTTCTTTAAAAAGATGCTTTTATAATAAAAAATAATAATTTGAGAATATAAAAAACGAAAAAATATAAATTAAGGAATATGAAAATAATATAATTATATGGTAAAAAAAAATTTTTTATATATTTTTTAAAAAAGAAATGATTTCATGTTGAAAATATAATAAGAAGGTTTACTTTATATGCAAAAAAATTTGCTTAATCAAATAACAAAAATAAAAGTTTCTTCTAGTTTCTAAAAAGAATGGACAAAAAAATATTTTGAGTGTAAAAGTTCAAGTTTTTAATAAACATTAAAAAAAGGAAAATAAAAAAACAAACATAAATTAAAAGAAAATGTTAAAAACAATTTAAAATTTAAATAATTTCAATAAAAATTGGAAAAAAGAAAAAAAATAATTATTTTATAAAATTAAAAGAAATTAAGTTCGTATATAGTAATAAAAAAATCTTCACTTAACACAAAAAAATTAAATAAAATTGCTACTGCACGAAAAAATTAATTATAATTAATAATAAATAGCATGTTTGATAAAATTTTCAAAGCTTTCGTTGAGCAGATAAGCTCCACTGGAAAACCCAGCTTATTTAAAAATTTAAAAATGTAAATATAAAATATTCAAATTACCAAAAAAATAACTGATTTGATATTATCTTAAAATATAGTTTTATTATTGTAATGAATATTAAAATTATAAAAAATGCCATAATAATTATTTCCTGAATTAAAAAAAGAACATAAAAAGATTCGTTCGAACTTAGGAAAAATTCCTCAGTAAAAAAATCCGTAAGTGGAAGATCAAGTTAAAAGTAACGAAAACTCAAAAGTTATCAATATTTAAAAATTTATTTTAAATTAATACAAAATGAGACAAAAAAGATTTCAAAATTTAACAAGCAACATGATAAGTAAAAATAGGACAACTCTGCAACTTTTAATAGCTGGGCTGGAATATAACAAGAAAGAAAAAATAAATAAACTTTTGAAAAAAACTTTGTTATTTCTTTAATAGATGAGCTTAAATAATAGAAGATTAAAAGAATAAATAAACTCTTAAAAAACATTTGCGATTTTATAAAGTTAATCTCAAATAATTATAAATTAACAAAATAAAAGAGCTTTTTGAAAAAATTACAATTTAAACAATAAAAGAAACTTTGTTAGGTAAAAGATGCAACTTTGTAATTGCCAATCTCAAGTAATGAAAACTATTATGAAAAAAAAGATTTTTAAAAACAATTAAGAAAATTAGCTAAACAAAAATACTATTTAGAATAAAAACTGATCTCAAACAATTTAAGCACTGACCAAACATTAAAAAACTTTGTGATATATAAATAACTGATCTCGAGTAAATAAAGAGCTAAAAATTAAAAAAAAAGTTTGTTTCTTAGAAGCTGATTTCAAATAATAGATAATTATAAAAGTACAGAAACTTTTTAGCTTCCTGTTCAATATTGAAGCCCGGAGATGGATCGTTGGATAATCGTAAGATCCGAGCAAATCGGTCCAAACAATTCCCAACGGCGATGTCAATTGTCTCTCCAAAAATACGATAACGACTTTTTGAATAGGAAATAACCTAAATTATACAACGAAATAAAATTCGTTAAAAAAAAAAGTAACAATAATTGTAAAGCCCCCCACCCCTAAAAAATCTTATTTATTGATAACTTTTAAACAAAATAAAAACGGTAACTTAAAAAAATAATAACAAAAGTTTTCTGCTATACTTGTGTGTTTCCTCCAGAAACATATAATATTATTGGATTAAGAGCTCCAGTAACTTTTCTTCCCATTTCAATGTCTTATAAAAATATAAAATATAAAAAGTAAGACATTACTATAAATGTTCTAATAATTTTCATTTTTAATAGCACTCTAAAGTGCATAACATATAATCTAAAAAGAATAGAATTATAAAAAAACATAAACTTTTGGGGCTCTTAATATCGAGAACGGGATAAACTAAAAGCAAAAATAAGAGCTAGGAATGCCAAAAAAAAATATATATATAAAATATAAAATATAATTAAATAGGAAGAAAATACGTCCAATGCAATGATTAACAGCTACTATCGGCCTCTTCCATAGTTGGCTTAAAGTACGGACAACCACCGCAACAGAAACTAATGGGCCCCCCATGCCTGGGCCTTTAGTATAAGCTAAACAATCCAAGTCCTAAAAATTTAATAATAACTATATAAAAAGTAAAAATAGTAATATTATCAAATACATATTTAAACTTTTGGTTTTAGACCAGCTTGAGTTAAGCATTCCTTAGTTAATTGTAGTACTTTTTTCCTGTGATGCTTAGCTACATTTCTAGGTTGAAAACCTTCCCCCGGAGGAGTTATGTACCTTTCATAAAAAGTATTAATTAATTGATAATAATAAGTCGGTAAATATAAATTTTAAATAAATAAATAAAAAATTGAATAGGAAGACAATATTAAAAAGCTAATAAAACTTGAAAGTTTTTTAGTTTTATATTTAGAGAGACAAACGTTAGACGCATGTTTGCTAAAATAGCATTATCTTTAATAATGCCAACACCAAGCTTGTTAGCGCTCCCTTCAAAACCGATAACTATCGGCATTAAAAATATACAAACCAAAAGAATTTTTCTTCAAAAGTTATTTTCTATATCTATAGTGAGACGGTGGCATGCCTCAAATTAGTACTTCGGACAGCATGACATTCTTTCCTTTAATCTTTTCAATTAATTAATAAATGGCATTTCTTAAAGCTTGGCAAACTTTGATTATATGAGCTTTATAAAAATATAAAAGAGTACATATAACCTTAGACTAATTGATAGTATTTTTTCACTATTTGGTCTCTATATATTTATAAGCTTTGGACCCTAACTTATTTAAATTACAACAAAAATTTATATCGTATCACGTGGTGATAATAGCGTGTGCAGTATAACTGGTGGTAAATGAACTTCGCCTACCAACGCTCTACTGGCCGTTGACACAGACAGATGCGAAAACATTGGTGGAAATTTAAATAAAGGTCTCGATGGAAACCATCCTTTCTGCACTAGCTTCGGCGCAGCCGTGATGGCTCACAGATGCTCGCCTTTTCGCAATTGTAGAGATGAAATAAAATAAGATTGGATAAGATAGACAATTTATCGTAGGGTCTATGAGTGAAACTACCAAGTTCTATGGTGTATTTATGATTATATCTATCAAGTCGGTTTAAGCACATTTACAATAAATTTAGTAAATCCAGTTTAAGATTATGCAAAGTTAGGTTTTTTAAACATTGTTTAAGATCGTTAAATATGTTTAAAGTATTCTCTCCTCGTTATTCCGCTGTTTTCGTGGTTCACTGTAAATTATGTCAGTGTATTTAATTATTTATATCAGTTACGAGTTTTACAACCCTTAATACATGCAGTTAAACTAGCGAAACAAGTTTACTAATTTAGCCGAAGATACACAAATTAAAGATGATTTACCACCGAGAAAGGGCGTAGCGATATATGGGAAATAAAATTACCACGAACTATTAAGGCCCCGTGAATTAACTTTTTTATTGAATTTCTTTTAAATTTATTTATTATTTATTTATTAATGATGGTCCCTGATTCTCGATCGAGTTAGAAACTTCGAATACTCGAGCTCTCAATCGAGAGACAGGGTACAAATAGCATCCTGGGAAATCATGATTTTTTTACAGAAGCAAGAGAAAAAAGAAAACGTGCTTAAGCGCGTCACGTGGGCTGCGATAACGTGCCCCGTCCCCCATGGCCCGTGAATGAGCCCGCTCACCAGCAGGCGATTAGTGTGTCGGGGGAGCCTGTCATAAAGGATCACAGCACGGCGTTGGAATGACACTGTGTTAAAGGGCCCAGCTGAAGGCCCCGGCGAAGAGCATCATTTGTCACAAACCACGGCGCCTTTGTCAGAGCACGCAGCAATTTTGTCCTGTCGTACTTGAAGTAGTGCCAAACGCTACCGCAGTGGGGCCGTAGGTCCTAAGCAGCAGACGTAGACGCATATATTATCATTATTGGCTGGATGTAAGACAAATATACAATTGCCGTTTGTATCACAGAGAAAGCGTGCTCTTGCTGCAAAGTAAAGGATAAAGCGCCTTAATTGCTACCTTGACCTTCGCCACTACATAGCCCACGTGGGTCCGTCAGGAAAAATAAATTTGTTGTGGATGATGATGATGACGCCCAGGTATTTCGCTTGAGAACACCATGGAACCTTCACGCCATTAAAGGTTAAGGCCACCGACAAAGAGACACGTTTCTTTGAAATTAATATATAGCTTTGCTCTTCATCGCAGTTAGAGTAACAACCTTCCAAGCACGGCACCAGACAGGCAAGAGCGCAAGATAGCGCTGCAGACGCTTGCATAGCAAGGCGGGTGACTTCGAAGTGGCACATGCGGTCGTATCATCAGCCTAGAGGGCGATTTTCGTGTGGATGGACCGAGCGGCAAGGGCACGTCGCTCTTGTAAATTGCAAATGACAGGGGCGAGAGAAGCGACCTCTGAGGGGCCGCCGCTGTCATAGATCGAAGCGGTGACCGGGTATCTCCCACGCGCACGCGGAAGGCGCGACTATTTCAGAAATGATTTCAGCACGTTATATAAAGGCTATGAGGGATGGATAACGAGTGCAGTTGGTGCAGCTGACCTTCATGCGAAAAATTTGATTAAAATACCTTTTCAACGTCATGAAAGACAGCGCCTGTGACCTTCTTATCGGTTAAAAGCACGAGTGGTCCAGTTAAGTGGAGAAGCCGCTGGGTTCGTTGAGTGCCCTTTCCGGAATCCAAACTGAAAAAAAACTCCGGAAAAGCTTTTCCGAGCGTTCAAGGGCCTCTTTAAGACGGGGCAATAAAAACGAGTCTCTCTCTGTTTGCCAGTCGCTGACAGTAGACTGATGGGTCGGTAACTTGCTAGATGGTGATTCCGGCTTAAGTGTTTTTGGTAGCATCACATCGATCGCCGTCTTCCTTCCAACCGGTAAGGCGCCAAGGTGCATCGAAGATTTTATAAGGAGATAAAGATATATAAAAATAGTGCGTCTCCCTATTAATGGCATTTTATTCCGCATCCCATGAATGATGCCATTGGGACCAGGCGCTTTTTGTTTAGGTAGCGCTTTTTGTTTAGGTAGCGCTTCGACAATTTGCGTGCATCTCGTCAGCATTAGCGAGATTAAGGGGTTCGTAGTTAACGGTAAGGGGTAAAGCTCAGCGGAGGGAAGGCATCACCATTAGCAGTTAAGTGAGCAGCTGGGTACCTTTTGGATAGTAAGCACGCGTTGGCAAAAAGCGCAGCTTTATCATCATCATTCTCGACCACTATGTATTCTTCACGAAGGGGCGATAGTGGTGCAAGCCCCCGATTTATTTGGATCCTTTTAACAAATTTCCAAAAGAAGAAGCGACTGCTACCGCCTGATTCTGATGTACTATGCAGCGTGCTCTTCCATTTATTGTTAAAATGGGCCATTAGCCTTTTTTTAATACACCTGTAAAGTCGATTAAGCGAAAGTTTGTCTTCGACGCCCTGCGACAAACATGGCTATTCGAATAAGACTTCGAAGACTTCGACGTTGGCAAATAAGTGCCTTTGGATGTTAGGCAGGCGATAGGGGGCGCATGGGAGGGAAGAGGTTGGGGGGGGGGCACGTCACTTTACGAGTTGACGTGGAGGTTGGGTGAGCCATGTTCAGCGCGGTTTCGAAATGGACAACAGCAATCATTCAGCAGGGTGGCGTGGACGGTAATGGCGGACACGGCGGGATAGTGGTTTCTAAAAACTCAGCATATTTGTCCCAGTTCGTAAAAATGCGGGTGATAGACTTTCGGTGTGTGTCTTCTCGTCGCCTATTCCAGAATAACTGGAAGGTGATCGGAGGATAGCACTCGTGGAGCGCTTCAATTGCCGTTGTAAAAGCGTAAAACTTCTAGTTGATGGCGGTATTTAGTACATTCCATTGTGTCTGTAGTCCCCAAATTTATTGGTTGCTGGGGACTTAGCACACACAGCCCGTGCTCATCAGCATAGGCCTCAAGGTATGTGGACCATTCGAGTTAGCGGTTCGACTGTTCCATCAAAGGTGTTTGCAAATGAGATCCCCGCACAAAAACAGCAGAGAAGTCACTCGCAAAGATGGCCTCCAAATTCGGAGGGCAGGCGGTAATAGGCTTCCAAGGGAAGTGGTAGACAGCGATGACAGACACGCGCCCATGGTTCGGTCCTACATAGGGAAGTCCCCACCGCCTTGAGACCTTGTGGAACTGGCAGAGATATCGTGCGATGTAGAATGCACCGTTGTACCAAGACAGCCGCGCTCCCACCGCGAGCATCGACCCAGCCCTAACGCAGACGTAACAAAGTTGTTACAGGTTAAATGCGACGTTGGAAAGGAAAAGTTGCTCTCGTTCGAAGGCGCACACATCAGCTCTTTCTCGTAGCAGCAGCTCCTCAAGCTCGCAGCTTCTTGCTCTAAACACCATTCTCTCTCCAGAATAATAATCGAATATAGCGGCGCGTCTTTGATTTAGAAACCGTTGCAACCAGATTCGAGTCCTTTCACAGTTTCAAACAAGCTGGATAAATTCGTCGTTAAAATGACTAACAACTGCCGTACTACCGGCTATGGTTATTGCTGTTGCTTAATTATTTTTTTTCCGCTGTGGAAACGCAGCCAGGAGCTTTAGAAATTAACGGAACAGTGGATGAGACTTGAGGCGGTTTAGTCCTCAAACGAGACCCGTAAGAGACCCCCGGGGGTAAACGGTAATTAATATGTTTGTAGTGTTTTAAGACAAAGTGTACTTTGCGGGTCGGTTGGCTGCCCTTCTGCGGTTAGTATTTGCAGCCTTGATAATTAGCGGTAGTGCGCTTCACTGCATTTTTTTTTTTTTTTGCACAAGTAGCAGGTATATCTCGTGCTTTCGTGAATGGCGCTGTCAAGTGGCTTTCTCCACATTTAACGCATCGAGGAGCCGCAGCACAACAGCTTGCAGCGTGGTTAAAAGCTTTAGCAGCGGTGGCACTGACCAACGCGACTGCTCTTTCGAAGTTTTTCTATTTTAGATCTGAATAGGGGAAATAATCTTCACCTTTAAAAGTTTTGTCGCTCCGTTCTGGGCACATGCACCAGCACTAATGGTAAACGGTCACTTATTCCGCTCACCTTCGTCAGTGTCATCCGCGTGCATCTGTGTCACTCGGAGGGGTGTGATACCTTGCGTGCGCAGATCCACCTCGACAGTGGAGATATCAAGTTCGCCTTAAATGTGCCCCAAATCCAAAATAACTCTGTGGCTTGTCTTCAGGTAGTTGATATGTAAAGGATAATTGAATTCCTGAGCTCGCATGATCGCTGTTACAGAGCGGTCAACGTTAGCTGTCATTGGAAATATCCTCCAAGGCTGGCCGCTCTTGACTGTGGAATAATCACGCCGTTAGTTTGCAAATGTTGAATTAGTAAGGGGCACTTTTGTTTTCCGCAAAGGGTTATAGGAGGGATCTCTCTTTTACGAGATCCCGTTTCATTCGATCGGTCATTTTTTCTTAGGAGCAGCGCCGGAGACACTATCCATCTCGACGTCTACGCTATGATGTAACTTTTACGAACTTTTCCAAGTCTCCGCAGATTGTACTACTCTCACGGCTCTTATTTAAACTATTATAGGTTATTTTACCAAACATGATTATTACTAAAATTTTTACCACTATATAAATTATTTATACTAGTAGTACGTCGCTCTGGGCTATAGTATTAATTGAAACGCTATCAAGGCGGGGAATTAATACTAAAGCAATACCAAATACTATTACTACTAAAACTTAACCGTTAAGAGTTTCTTTTTTGGTTGACTCTAAGTTCTTGCTTTCTTTTAATATTTTAAAAGTCCGTGGCTGATCTAGAATTAGTAAAGCCAAGTAAACATTACCAGACGTCATCACAACAGGCTCCTTTCGTCTCTTAGACTTTAGTTTTTCCTGAGTATTTTTTATGTGCTCATTAAGTTTAATTTCTGGTGAGTCTAACTCTCTTCTGGTTATTCATTGACAGCTAATAAGTTAGCTTTCAAGATCGCAGCTCTTCTTCAGTAGAGGGCCTAATTTTTTAAAACAGATAGAACGTAGACAAGCAAATTTAGACAAAAAAAAAATTAATAATAAATAATATATGATATTATAAAAAGCTTTGGCAAGTCTCTTAGCTGTGAGTAAAAAGTAGCCGAGGTACAAACCACGGCAAGGGACCCGCGCCTTTATTCTTCTTTTAAATGCATTTCCAGCTCCCTTTTAAGTAGTTCTTATGGTTATGCGTGGATCTATGCGTTTACTGCTAACTTATAGCAATGGTAAACTTAACTTTCTTCTATATTAATCCCAGTCGTTAGTGAGTTTAGTATCCTAACCGCCAGTTTTCGTTCCTCCTTGGATCTGTTCTGATTTTGTTTGAAATAAAGTTATATAAATATGTTATTAAAAATTCTTTCATCTGGTTTAATAACACTAAATTATTAAAAGAAACGTTATATCTTTGGTTCGTTACCAGTTAGTAGCGTCGTATTTTGTTTGGGAACTGTAAAACCTTGCTCTCAACCTCAATAATTATGCGGAAAACAATTTTTAATATATAAAAATGCAATTTGAACTGTTATTTTTCATTCCTTTTATCGCATTGGAGATGTAAGTTGATTATAGTGTTATAAAGATTCATATGACTTTTACAATACTATTTAAAGAATTGGTCGACTATAAAACCGAAACTTTCTCGCTTTAAAAAGACGCTTCTTACCATTTTTAGTTTTTAAGGCTAGTAACAAACTTTTTTATAAAACTGAAGGTAGACCATTTTATTAAGTTAAACGTTAACTAAAATTACGAATGTAAAGGAACTCAAACTTTTAACTAATTGAAACACGAACACTTAATTATGAGCTACCGAGTAAACTCCCGTAAACTTATTATGATAAGCATGCCCTCTTTAAAAAGTTGCGCTACGGTCAAACTTACCGGACGGGTGGTAAAACTGCATTTTTTTGCTTTATACAAGACTAAACCTTGTTCCATAAAAACAAGCAATCTTCATTTCTAGCTTTTTATAACTCAGTTATGCAGGATACTATATAAAGAATTATTTAATAACGCGTTTTATTAAATAGTTTAACTATTATAAGAAACTGTGTTCGTTTTTTTTACATCAACGTTTTCTTCCGATTTTAGTCACTTTACTAGTTTTTAAGTCGCTAACCAATAGTTATCGGCAAGTTTTGGTGTCATAGAATTGCTATTGTGTTTTATCTAAGATATTACCAGTGTTATGTCTATTCTTATCGCTACTCTTTTAAGTAAAGTTAGCTTTTATATAATTAATGTAAAATGTTAACTTATTTACACTAAAGAGGTACATGAACTTTGTAAAGACCGTCTTCAGGTCATTAACATTGTATAGGTCATCAAAGTAAATTAAAGGCCGGCTGCCCGTAATTTTTGCTCTGATGATCTTTTCTAAGTATATTTTTTATAAAAATAGACAAGTATGTAGCTCAAATAAAACTTTTTACTGAGTATATGCCTATCAATAAACAAAACAGGCTACAACTTTATAATTACTTATAGTACATAATTTTATAAAAGAAAAGTTAAAGTTTCAATTAGGTAATAATTAGTTGTTTAAAAAATTCTTATACAGTTAAGCTAAATTTTAAAAGGATAAAACAACAGAGAACGCATGATATCATAAAAACTAAAGAAAGGGAATTTATTTATTTTTGGAACTAAATTAAAAACAACCATTTTTTGCCAGTAACGCTCCTATGCTTTGAGAAGTAAACATAAATATATTCTGAGCCCTAAAACATAATTTCTATAATAAAGCTTAAAATATAATAATAATAAAATATAGTTAAACTTATAAATAAAATTTTATTCTTTAGCGATATAGTGCAAAATGTGGCATAATTATTGCGCCGCTAATATTAAATTTTCGTTTGTTTATATTTTTCGACGGATAACGGATGAACCATTTCCAAATGCTTTAAAAAACACGTGCTTTTTTGACGAATTGTGTTACACACGCTGATCTCTACGATTAAAAATCAAAATTAAATTTTTTTTTTTTTCAAAACTCTTAACAAAATAAATATATATTATTAATTTCTTAAAATTATTAAAAAACTCAAGAGTTTCTAAATAATGTAGAGTTTTAAGGTAAAAAGAAGTCACGTTGCTAAGTTTTTTAAAAAATTAATTATTAATACCGCCAGAAATAATAATTTTTTTTAACAGTCTCCATACCAAAAAGACAGTTGGCAGAACGAAATTAACTAAGATCGCCTTAAAGCTAATTTTATAAACCTTTCAACTTTCAAAAAATTTAATACGGAATTTTCGCTCTACCTTGTTTTAAAATTAAACTCTACATTTAAAAAAAAAATTAAATATAAAAGGTTCTTAAAACTAATTATTTGCAGAAAAGAGCGAATATAAAGTCTTTACCAGGGCAAGCAGAACAAACTGTTGTCGTTTTCCGTGATTTACAAATCGAGCATGTGGTACGTTTTGAACCCGAATAACTTTTATCGCCTTTATTATGAACTTTTTTCATAGGAGTTGTGATTTCTTGCGGAATGTTATCTTCCGGCGGCAAAATTAATTCTTGTTGGGGGAAAATGTTTTTCAGAAGATCTTTGTTACGGTTATGTGCTGGTGAAACTGAATCAGTTAATAGTCTCGTTTGTCTGGAAATGGAAGCGAGGGGGATCTTTTCTTCTTGCGTCTTCAAGCCTTAAAAATTAAATATGTATTAAAAACAAGTTCGAATTTTTAATAAATTAAATATAAAAAATTATTAATTTGTTAGCTAAAAAAATTAAAAAGAAAGTTTAATAAATTCGCGCCATTGTAATAACTTTAAAAACGCTCGATCTAGTTAAGTATAGATTAAATATTTAAACTAAAAAATAATGAAACATACAAAAAATAAGTAAATCATGTATAATGAGTATTTCAATTTTTAATATATACATATTATTCAAAATAAAAACTTCTCTATAAATTAACGTAAACCAACTTAATAAATTATATTTTTATAATATAATTACCAATAAATGAACTTAATAATATACATTGAGATGATATATAGAGTCCACTTCACTAAGAATAAATAAAATTAAAACTTTTTAACTTTCTTTTATAATTAATTTATTGATTTATAATTAAATTAAGAAAAATTAAGAAATTTTATATATTTTTTCATTTTAACCTTTATAAAGATTAATAAAACTTTAATTATTAATTAATTTTCTAAAAAAATTAAAGCTTATAAAAGGTCTTTATAAATAACGTGAACGCTAGAAATAAACAAGCGCGTCAAAGATATTTTGTATAGCCTACTTTATTAAATTTAAAAAATAACCTACATGCAAAAATTCTCAAACTTAATAAAAGGAGACGTTAAATATAAAATAGAAGAAAATATACTAATAAACTCATCAAAAGAAAAGAAGTCAACCAAAAATTTCATTCGACAGTTTCCTATAGAAAAAAAGGTTAACTTAAAACTTAAAATGACTTAAAAGTGTTTAAGTAAACCTTCAAATTCCTTCCCAAAATGTGAAATTAAAAAAATTTCCATAAAATTTTCTAGTTCAAGTTTCTTTCTAAGATCAAGAAATTTCTTAGTTGAAAAAAATTCCACAAACGTTGCGTTTTCCTCGGTTTCACCTGTTTAAGGTTAAAAATTATATCTTTCATCCAACCCAAAATCGAAGCCGCTTTAAAGAATAATAATAATAATATAAATAATGTTTAATGTTGTGGTTCATAATTTTCATTTTTAACATTTAGGTTATTACGCAAAAAAATCCTTCGTGAGCAGGCCCTTTATTTGTTTATATAAATTTTTCAGTATATTTTAGCAGTTTCAAAAAAAAAAATTGTTAAAGTTTTATGAGCCAAAAATGTATAATATTAATAACTTTACCTAAATATATACATTGCTCAGTTTGTAGAAGAACGCTGATTATAGTTTTAGAAACTGCAAGCAGTTCGGACAGGTCGTTGACCAGTTTCGCAACAAATTTTTTTTTTGATATCGTGTCATCTAAAAAAAAAATCTAAATAACTACAAGGCCTTTAAAGTTTTTTAAAAAAATTGTTGAAAGATTGTTATTAAAGGAAATAAAATTTTCAAGTCTCGTGTAGACTTAGCAAAGAAATTTTAAAGTACTATTTTAACAACAGAAGACAACACGTTTTTATAACGAGCCGAGTTTAACTAATAAAAACCCCTGAAGCTGTAAGTGGTTTGTATAAGAAGGCATATCTCCATTATGATAACTTCAACCCGAAACTAGAAGAATGAGGACAGCCAAGCCCCAGTCGTCCCCCGTAAAACACCAGGCATATTTAACCTAGGCTGAGACCAAGCTACGCCAAGGTCAACTTTGTGGTTTTCCAATATTTTGCGACGGCGTAAAACTTGACGTACCCATACATATCTTTTGAATTCATCAAAGACAAATTAAGTTAACAATATTTGTAAAAAAGAAATATTGTCATCTCTATTTAAAAGAAATATTTTATATACTACTAAAAGACCATCGTTTGTTAGTACTGCAACGCAAGTAGAGTATATCTAATGGTACCGCCTCTATATACGAAATACATTCCTTTTACTGGCTTAAAAAAATATTTATTCGTTGTATTACTTAGGACATTGCAATCAACTGAGATTTAAAATTTTAGCACTATTTCCTTAAATATTATAAATATATAATAAAACATTTCTAAAAAATTGCAATTAAACGACAAAAGTGTGGTACCTTGGGTGGAGAATTCTCTTAACTTGATTTTAAGTTTGTCCCCCGCCAATGCGACTTTTCTCAATTTACTTAAGTAATATTATGTTTTAAAAGAGCACTAGTCTCTTTTAAAACCCTATAAATTTTTTAGTGGAGCTCGTACAGATAATAAATTAAAAACCAGAAAATATATTACACATTAAATATTAGTTTCTATCAAAACCGAAGTGTTGTACGTTGCCTGAGGCCTGCCTGGCCATATTAAAAGTTATATTACTTTTATAAATAAATAAGCTGGTTTTTAAGGTGTACGTGGCCGCTCTGCTATTTAAAAAATTTTTTTCTTTGTTTGAGGGACCATAGAAGATTTAGAATATTACTCTATAACGCAACTGTAAGCTAAAACTTTTAGTTACAATGACTTCAATAATAAGTTAAAAATAAACGTGTAGCTAATAAAAGGTAAATTATAAGAGGTGCCTTACGTGAACATATAATATAAGAGCCAGTTTAAATGATTAAATGATAATTATATGCGGAATGCAAGAAGTACTAAGGAAGCTTGAAACTACGTACTCGCCTAAAATAATATCCGTTAGGTAGAGTGCAATATAATTAAACGAAAGAGTTTTGGTTTATTTTTTCCATTATATTTCATTCAGTTGTTATAGTTTTAGTAACACAAGGATAAAAGTCTTTTTGCTCAAACCATGACAAATAAAAATGGTTTTACTTTTTATGGTATCACGTTGACAGTAATGTCTGCACCTTCAAAATTTTTATTATTACTTCATAATTTTCTACCAAGAAGTCCGTCTCGTTTAGAGAGGTTCAAGCTTCATTTTACCTTGCTTTACTGACAATTTTGGACTGACAAGTAATTTTGTGCTTTTATTATTTTTAAAACCGCTCACCAGAATTCCGTCTTTTCTCGAAAAGTATTTATCGTTTAAAAAATATTCCGTATTAGATGAGTATGTTTATTTTGGTAATGCCCTGATGACGAATGATAAGATCTCAAGTATGCCTCCCCTGTTTTAAATACTAACAATTAATAACTGCCTCAGTAGAGATAAGTTATAAAATTTTATAAGCAGTTTTACTAATTACTAGTAGGCATAATGTTACGTTAGGTTTGCACCATCTTTAGTAATAAAAAGATAACATTAATTTGTTTTTCTTTAATTACGCTAATGTGTACTATAATTTAAGAGAACGAGGTTAAATATGTTAAAATATATCTCTCATAGAGGAAAGAATAGATAAAAATTTATTTATTATAAAAATAAAAAAAAAAAATAATAGAAACAGTAGCAATAGACTAGTCAAAAGGTGAAGGCGCAATGAGGGGAATCCTCTATCTATTAAGAGCTTGTCCTAGGTTCAAATAGTAAACCGCCTTTGATATTCCAAATTAGGATTAACCTCTTCTGGAATGGAATCTTTGTCTGAGAAATAATTCCAATATTTAATTTGTATTAGGCCAATGTGCATTATAATTCCATATATGGTAACTATTATGTATTCTGTAAATTAGCCTTAATTGGGTTGTTATTATCTCAAAGTACGCGGCCATCAAAGACGCAAAAGATAGTCGGTCGGTGGGAATAGAGTCCAACGCGGCCTTGAGTATGTGCTTTAATGCTCTTAATCGCCAAGTCGCCACAACAGCTCTTAATCCCGGGTGTAACGAATTTACATATTTAACCTGTTAGAGTGCCCTTATTTAATTATTTCATTGACCAATAAATAAAAGTTAATTTATTTATCAAAATATGTATAGTATTCTCATGTTAGAATGCTTATAAAATCTTCAACTTTTAAACACTATATTATACTCCTAAAGTGGATGTGACAATGAATCTACTAAAATATCTCTAGTCAAAATGTTCAGCGTCGAGGGTACATCTGTAATAAGTGTATTAAAAGGAAGTGGCCCGCACGAGGGAAGGGGCCAGCAGCAATACTCCGGGGGCTAGGGCTTAATACTCAAGGCTACTTAGCGGTTTTCCGCCCCCCAAAGGGAGAGAGCCAGCGCCAAGTATTACCTCCGTTATTCCTCAGTTCAGTTATGCTATTTCCTCGACAGAATTACGGGTACCCTCGGCCCGGTCTGCTACTAACTGCTGGCGGAGAGCTCGTGTATATTTAATATTGTTTGATTTGATCGAGTGGGGCATGTTGTGCTCTTCAGGAAGCTTAAATATTTAAGAGTATATGGATTTATGATAACCTAAATTATTCTTATTTGGTTATTCACGATAAATAGTTCTCGAAAAGTAGTAAACCTGTAAAAGTGACAGTTAACAAAACACAGCAAGCAAGTTGTCCTTGAAGAAGACTTTTTAGAACCTAAGGCTCAATAAAAATAACAAACGCCGACAAAAGGGTAAATAGCTGGACAATAAAAAGGTTAAGAAGAGAACACACTGAAAAAAAAGTCGATCAGAAATTAGAAGTTTCATGGGAAACAAAGAAATAGAACTTAGGAGATCAAAGGTGGCCTTACAACAAGACTGTGGAAAATCTGACTTTCTACTAAACGGTTAATTATGCTGAATACGCGCACATCAAAACGTGCTATTTACAACTACGAAACTTATAAAATCTTTATTGCTTATAATATCGTGTATTAAAAACAATTTGAATATTAAGTTTGATAAATGACTTATTTTGGCGCTTGGTCGAGTCAACAAATTTGGATTACTCTGAGCTCTAGTCCTCCTTCGCTCATCCAGATTTTTAACTGGAGCCACGAATTCACTTACCACTGCAAAGATCACGACTTGCTAACGAAGTTCTCAAATTAAAAAGGATGATGTGCTACTCAACCAGTAGGATTCAAATATTAAATGAGGGCGCTTAGTAAATTACAAAATATATAATACTTGTTTTAGCTAAAATGCTTAATATGTTATTATAGGGTTATAACTAAATAGTATGCCTACCTATCAGAAAAGCTAAATTAGATAGTATTTTATGTATTTAAGGCTGGTATGAGTGATAGCAGAGATTCTGCGGAGTTGTTAGGACTCGACACCTTAGTGGCTGGCACTTCAAGAAAGTAACGCTTAATTTCCATTTTGTTTGTCAATCTATAATTCTGTTCTTACAGGGGCCATAAAAGATCTATTGCTAAAATATGACTTATACTTAGCAAACACAAAAAAATTGCGCTCTACTTATTATGGATGTAATACCTATAATCATAACTTTTCAAAGGATTTTAACGTGTTTTTTCCAGTTCTTAAAAGCTTAGCTCCTACAGATTAACTATCATCCCTTTCACATAACACAAAAAGAGAAAAGCAAGATGAAGTTCACTAAATTAACTTGCGACAACACCAAGGGACTGAAGCCTCTAGTCACCATAGTCTAATGGAAACACACACAATTAAATCTAGGAAGCCATGAGTTTGCACGCCAAGTATTCACGCCTTCCCTTTTTTGGGGGCATTGGTTACCCCTTTTAACAATCTCTTGCCAACCGCAGAACCCACTTATATCTGTGATGGTTCTTTACCTTTTATAAATTGATGGTAAGGACACTCTTATACAAATGTCTAAAAAAGACTAAGACTACGCATTTGGTAGCCGAGGTTCTTATCGGCGTTTTCCACAACCTAGAGATTTGTTGAGTGGTATAATGACTTTTCAAAACCAAACTAATTAACTGGAATAAAGCTTCATCCTTAATACATTTTTGCAACCTTGGGAGGAGCACATGTTCTGCGACTTTTCCTAGGCAGATAAGTTAGCTTATGGAGGATAATATTTAGTGTATTGGCTTGGGCTAAGTGTTTAGGTTTAAAAACTAATTCAGTCTGTTTTCATAAAGGAAATAGCTATAACCAAAAAGTTAATTATAGAGCTTTTGCAGGGTACTTAATTGCAGTAAGCATTAGGTTTTTAAGAGTTTTTATCAAAATATAATTGGGACCTACGCTAGCCTCCAAATGGATGATGGGCCTGAAGAGCGGTAAACAAGCGGTTAGGTAAAGTTCTATCTGAGTTTGTGTTCTTCACCTTCAGTACTGGTGTCGTGTATCTTGGAACAAAATTTTAGCAAAGGCGTTAAATTTTCAGTGTAGGTGTAGGCGGCCTCTTCGCTATTCATTATAGGACATTTTTACATTCCTTTTCCTGGTTAAAAACTGTTTTGTCAATTTCCACAACATGTCGGAAATGGTTTTCAATTAAAATTTTTCATTAAGCTTCAAAAGGTTTGTATGTAATCTTTCAACAACAGTACTGATCTTTGAAAAGGCCAAGTTATCACTAGGGATTGCGATACCATATATTGCCTGTTTAACGGCGTCTTTAAATATACCCAAAAGACTTAATAAAGAAGTTTTTGGAGAGAGAAACCATGTCAAACCCAGTTAAACAAGATGATTAGAGAATAACTTTTTCTACTTCTTAGATTATCCAGAAAATCACCTCCAACTTATAGTAAGACTAAATGGACGATAATTCCTAAAGGGTTGCGATGCGGTAACATATTTTTTTTATAAAGCTATAACCAGTACGTACACAAATCCTCGAAGTGATAGTTGTGAAATTGAAAAAAGGGAATAGTTATATGCCGTGCTTTTCCTGCCAATAGTATTGTTGCTTCTGCTGCTTCTAAAACGCTTTATAGTATAGGGCTCCGCTAATTAATAGGGGTGTCAACCTATTACTTCCCCAAGTCTTTTCATCCTGCTTCTTATATGGATACTTAAAAGAAGTTACAATGTTTACAGATTTAGCTTACCTACTTTTAGTCCGTATGCAAAGTTCTCTTATACCTCGCCATTCAAAAAATAGTAAAAAATGAGTGTGACGTTAAAGTAAGGTCAAAAGTAGTCTAAAGGTTTCAGAAGTTCTCTTTATTAAAATTTATGAAAAGATAAAGCAAAAGAATATAGGTAGTAAGTAATAAAAAAGGCAAAAAAAAGGTATGATAATAAATAATATTATAAAGTTTTTTTGGTGTCCCTGTTGCTCGATAGAGTCGTAAAGGAAGACTGAATTTACGAGTCCTCAACAGGATGACAGCGCGCTCATTAGCTTTAAGCGTGTGTTAAAGCAATCTATATATGTATTCTTAAAAAATAATTCTACCTCTAACCCATATTTATAGAGTCCATTACGCCGCCGGCGATAGCGTGTGCCGGTTCAGGTTCCGTGGTCGACCTCATCAGTTAGTAATCGATTGGAGAACTATTTTTATGGAAAAGCCTGGTGGTATTTATACTAAAAACCGGATCTGAAGCACAAATTAAAATTAATTTCGCCAATAAGCAATACCTTTTTTTCCATTATATTAGTTTCTTAAATAATTACCTTATATAGTAATTTTTTGTCATAATAATAAAACTAATTTGAAGAACCACAATTTCGGTATCGCGATTAATGAAATTCTTTTTTATTTATTTGGGAAATTAGTTTTAATTTACTTTTGTAGTATGATCTTTGTTATCTCATCCTATCAAACATTTCTAAAAATTAATTTTTTTTAGGTACCATTCATTTCTTAGATATGGACGTTGGGATTTTTGCGATTTCTAATGGAGTTGGCGAGTCGCCAAATAGGATGTAAGGTACTTCAAATTTAAGCTCGGCTGTTTTGACGAGTGGTTATTATATGTTTATCTTCCAGGCATTTAAAAGTTACTTAATTCCATTTTGGTAGTCTTCAAAGGTTTAGGAGTCTACAATTTCCTCAGGTAAGCGCACTTTATGTGGTAATCTAGTTATTGTAACAGAATCCGTTTAATGCTAATAACATAGTAATCCCATAGCAGACCACTATATGGTGGAGTCATAACAATTGCATTATCCTTAATTGCTTCTTTAGTTACTTAAATACATCCATTTTATTTCGTATATATTGAAAAGGAAAGATAAAGGGGTCACTCACCCAAAGCACGAGAAAGTGCCCCAAGGAGAATTCTACTAGCGTGGTTAGGTTTTATTCAATTTTTTTTTTGCGTTGGCAACGTTCTGATGAACCAAATGTAATAAAAAAAATTTTTTAGCGCAATTGTAAAGTGCAAGCCCTTTAAAATTTCTTCTATCTCATTTCACGGGGAAGAATACTGTTACATTCCTCTCCGTCGTCAAAAGTAACACCGCAAAGGTTTCTTTTGACTTTCCATTAACTTCAAAGTGTCCTTTAACCCTTTGATTTTCATAATGGCCTCTAGTAATGTCAGGTAAAGAATCCTCGTTTCTCTCTTCATTGATCATTTTGTTACTGGAGGACGTTTCAGTCATTCCTCCAGGTCTCAATTCATTGTTAACTAAAAAATCAGCTTCTTCCGTTTGGCTTTCACTGGCGCTGTACGAGGCTTCCGTCGAAAAGTTACTTTCGTGGCCCTCTGTTTCCGTGGTAAGTATTTCTTTAATACTCGAAACTCCTTTGAAGTTTCTGCTGTTAACTAGCCGTCTAGAGGATAAATAATAAATTCTATAAAAGTTTCAACCAGCGTTTGAAGTTGGCCCTAACAAAGTTCCTTTACTGACACGACTGGAGAGTTTACCAGGTTGAAGGTTATAATAGTACACCATAGACGCAAGTACTTTTAACCTATCCAAATTCGGAACTAAGACATAAACTTCTTTCCTAGCAAGTGAAGGCATGTTAAGGAGGTTTGCGACATGGTTCATTACTTCGACCCAAAAATGATTAGCCAGTCTTGCCCCTTCCAGCATTACCTTGGACATAAAGTTCAGTAATTCATTAAATCTTTCTGTAAGGGTATTGTGCGAGGGTGTGTCTGGTGCTGTGTAGGTGGGGTCAATGCACCTTATCTTGCACATATGGATCCAATTCCTTGATGTGAATTCCCCGCCATTATCTCTATGAATCCATGTTACGGCTACCGATTTCCTATAGTTTTATCTCCCATTTTGGCGTAAGCCTCAATCTTTCCTAAAAAGAGAGCCCAAACGAATCGAGTGCGTCTATGCACGATGGTTACAGTTCATTTTAATTCATTAAGCGAAGAAGGGTGTGGGCCATGCAAGACGGCATCTAGTTCTTCGCATGTATTCAAATGTGGATAATCCTGTTTATCTTTCCTTCAGACTTTAATCTTCTGAATATTGATTTCTAAGCAAGAAATGCACCTAAGGTCCTCATGAATGTTGCTGCACTTCGAGTTCGCGCCTTTCAAAATTTTGGAAAGTTTTCTTGAACCCAAATGACCTAAATTCTGTGCCACTCCACCTTAGATTTGGCTAAATTCACAAATCTGTGGCAGTATTATATATTCCGGCGTTCCCTCTTCTAGCAATTGTCTTAGTTTGTGAATCTGGTAATAAATTGGGGTTGGTTAGTAATATCGCTTTTTCTTTGTCAACTATAGTAACTGTTCCAGAATCACAAAATTTCCCAACGCTGATAAGGTTATTAGAGCATTCGGGTATAATTAAAGCTTTTCCGTCTTTAAGATGCCTTCTCCGTAAGATATTATGCTATTTTTTAAGCTTTTAAACGCTTCTTTAGAAGTTTTGAAGTTCTGCACCATCCTTTTGCTTCGAAATATAGGGCAACTGGGACCGAAAGTTAAAGTAGCGTCGGGCATAGGTAATGTGGGGTAATCGCTATTCTAATTGTAGGGCACTAATAAAAAGGACTCGGTTGGTTTTAAATGAACAGTCTCCAGGCGTAGTGCACTTATAACTGTGGTGTGGTAAGTAGTTTTGCATTGTCTTTTGACGTGACCAAATTTCAGCAAGTTTTGTCTTTGAAAAAACGTAGGTCCTCGTTATAGGCCGATTTTCCGGCATCCGCCGCATATATATAAGTATCTTGGTAAACAGCACTATTTAGTTAAGTAGCCAAACGACCACGCTCAAGGCGAACCGAATGGCAAATAAATTTCAGCGCAATCATACACTTAGCATAGAACTCGTTGTTTAGCCAAATTCTATGCTATTTATATAATTGCACTAGCGGCTCCGGAACAGTGCGACAGTGTTGTTTGTCATCACTCATTACTAAAACAGTCCTTTCGTTGCTTTCGGTGGCACTTTCTTGCATAGAACAATAGCTTGAATTAGCAACTTAGCTATCAGCTCCTAATGAATAAAGCTTAAGGTTAATTAGCCCATTCGCTTTAAAAGTTACGAAGCCCATAAGTCAATCATGTAACTACGTTTTTAGTTAACGAACACCAAGGCACCAGGCACACGGCATATTGCTAGTGATAATTTGCACCATAAGGTAGAGGTAATTTGGCATCTGCCAAGGGGCCTAAGCTACAGACACATTTTTACCCTTTTTAATAGTTCTTTCGAACAGTGCGTAACACAGCCAGCGACTCTCTGGAGTGACATAGACCTCTCGACTCAGAGCTCATATCATGAAGGTACCATAGTCACGATTCTTCGGGTTCCTTAGTTAATTAGCCAATTCTGCTACCAACAAGTTTTAGTATAAAATAGTATACTAACCATGATTTGCTAAGAAAATTAATTAACAAACAGAGAACTTTCTGAAACACCGTCGATAACCCCTCGAAATAGTGGAGGGAGATGACCAGATACGAAATATGCCTCCTTGCATGTGTCCTTCCGTCATTTGTATGGCACCCAATCAGCAACCCTAGATCGAAACCATCGGGAAGCCTTAAAGAATAATGCGCATGTAGACTCAATTTTTTATATAGGGCCAAACTTGTTTGAACGCTTTACGACATGAGCCTAGGGACCACAAGCAAAGCACGCGCCCTGGAAGAGTGTATAGTATTGAACGAAAGCCAAAAGATAAAAGATAACGCTTACAACCCAAGGTACCTCAGCCTTAAAGCACCTAATCTTCCCACCAAGAATCCGACCTACCTATTTGAAGCCTAAAAGCTTAACTTTAAGTCATGACCTTTGAAATAGCATAGATCTCTGGGATCAAAGTCCAAAAGCATCACAAACTCCTGCACTGATAAAAATAAGCTGGGCGCAGGAGAGAAAGTGAGCCTCGAAGGAAAGTTAATTAGTTATTATTTCATATGGAGTTTTGCGGAGCTTAATTATTCTAAATCGCTCCAAAAGTATCAAAAGGAGTATCAATATCCAGTAACATAAGGATAGCAAATTGGATAGAGATAAAGTACTCACCGGTAAGTAGTACCATTACATATGCCTCATTTCTTAATAACACACCAAAACCTAAGCCTTCGTAGGAAATTAATTACAACTGACACAGTACTCAACATAACTTCAAAGTAGCCTAACTTAACTTTAGTCGATTAAAGAGTACATGTATCTAATATGCAGATGCAATACTGTAACAGTAGCAGGTAAACTACATCTAAAATTGCCCAAAACCATTAGTAGTAGTAACGAAGCACCTTTTTCCACGTCAAAGTATGTTTCGAGCCTAGCAAGGCACTAGAAATTCAGCAAACATGTAGATACCATGAAAGTAATGTCGTTTACGTGTCACTCATAACAAGAAACCTTGGATAACCATAGCTTTCGTCCGTAACTAATCGCTTCTGTTAAGTTACCTATATTTAAGTTACTCAACCACCCTTTGGACCCGGCTGTGGGCTCGAAATCTTACTTGGGGCTTCCATATTAGGGATTTCAAGGAACCCTTCGTTAAAGGGACAGCTTTTTATTTCTTTTCTTATTTGCATTAATCGAGGCCATTTCTCTGTTTAGTTTCATTATAGCTTTATTAATTTTATTTGTATTCTAACCTAAGTGGATAACTAAAGTAACATGGTAAAATAACAATACAGTTTTAGACATCAGTCTACAGCCAGACGTAATATAGTAGGCATCTTGGTTTATACGTGAGCAAAATCAGCAAAAGCCTGCTTCGAATTGGGTCATGCTAACGGAGATCGAAATGTAATCAACAACGTGCGGTGTGAAATGGGACTGTAAACTTTACCATTAGTTGACGTTGGACTAATGCACTAACACAGTAGTTACTCAAATAGTCGGATAAGATTCTAGTCTACTTCTATGGTTGAGCACAGTATAATACAAAATGATAAAACTTTATGTATAAGCTACGATACTCTTATTATAGTTGTACTTAGTAAAAATACCGTAATCTAGATTGAGGTCCTGAACTCAGTCCTACAAATAAACTTAGTCAATAAAGATGAGAGGACCTTAATTCTTACTTGTTAGGTCTGGGCGGATGAGCATGTTAGTACTTTCTTTCATGCCTTGGTTTTGTTTCTTAGCGGTAGACAAAAGTAGGCCTCCAACATGATCATTAGGAAGTATGTTTTATTCTATTGATCTATCTGACTTTTATCTAGGTGGAACCTTACCTCCTGTTGATATAGTCTTAGTAAGGACCTACAGTTAAAACTTTGGAAGCATCTAAAAATTCTACTTAAACTACCTAATTATTTGTTAGAGTCAAATAACTTTAACTTCAATAGTTGGTTAACTTTAGTCAAGTAGTTAAATAATAACAAGGCTAGTAACTCCCTAAGTCAGTAAGCTTGGTCTAAACTGGTGTGGTAATTCAACCTCGAGAATTAGAGCGAACCACGCTGTATATATCTACATTAGCCAAGTTGTTCAAAATCAGCGTAACAACCTAAATCAGCTATTTGGTGGTATTAATACTAACCTCATTAATGTGATAGAGTTGACTAATAACTAACACGGTTAAACCAAAGAAAACAGTTGCCAGAGAACAATTGCAAGCTACCCAAAAATTGCATGTCTACTCGCTACGTACCAGTTTCCTTTCATTTTCAATCAACGAGCCGGTGTTCTCCCATCATTTAACTTTGCTACCTTAATTTGAGGGGGGCGTTAACTAGTAGTACTAAGGAAATTATCATGCCAAATTACATAAATTTTATTGGTTATAACACTTAATTGAGCTTCCAAAAAAAAGAACTCTTCTCTGTGCTTTCATTTAGCGGGTCCGTCTTTTAGCAAAGTAGTGAATCATTTTTCTCATCAGGTCGCTATTGTAAACTGCCTGAAGCCGTACTGACCTAACGAATCTCGTGGTAGGTCCATCCAGAAACGGAATGCATGTCCAAAGCTACCTAAATGAGGCTAATTTGCTGTTATAGTAAACAAACACTATAAATGACTGAAGTAAAGCAATGAAATCTTCTAATGGAATCGCTAACTCCTAGTGAAATTTGTTTTAACCAGTAATTGCTTAATTCCCTTGTACTGGCTAGTAAAGTCACCATGCGAGGTAACCCTAGTCTAACCTTATGGAAACCTTATCATAAAGATCAAAGGGGAAGTAGTATGTCAATTATAAAATGTTCCCTATAGCGTTACTTACCTTTTTATATTGTACTTAGTTCTAATTAAGCTAGAGTTTAGAGCAATGATTGAAGAATAATTCACTTTACATTGGTTGTAATAGATAAATTTGTTCAAAAAGCCTCTTTCCTTATTATCTTAATTATGGTGCTTACCTGTACGAAGCACCCTTTATGAACTAATCAATGAGCTTCTTCATCCTATTAACACTATTTAAGCAGGTTACCCAGCCACAGAGTGGCGAATTCTCTAACAGAGAATCTTGCTCAACACTATCAAGATCAGAGGATTGCTCCTATCTCGTTTCTCTAACTTAAACTAGTAAAATACCAAACCTAACACTGGCTCACACCAAAGCTCTGACTACTGAAGGTACGTAGCTGGAGTAGAAAGAATACTAGCCAGTACCGCTTATTCTCGTAATTGTAACTGTAACTGTAAAGACCTGATAATAAATAACGAATAAAACCATAGCCATATAGCTACCAATGGTATGAAAGTCTTGTACCGTATCCTGCTACAATTCTACTAAATCATAGTACTAAGTTCCAACTCTAGCATAAATTTAATATTTATAAACATAGCCAGCACGGAAGGTCAAAGAATTAATTAGGTTAAAGTGATACCCAAGTTAAGTGGAAGTGATTTTATTCTAGTACGGGTAACTATAGGGTTTTATCGAGCCATTTACAAATCAAGCGAGTTACTCAAGTAGGACTTATGTTGACTAGAATTGAACTAGTGTCAGACCCTTCCCTCCAACAGCGGATGAAATAAACTACACATCTCCAACACTGTATTTCCATAACGTCAGGGGTGAGACTCCTTTCAACTTCCCTATTAAATTCAAAACTAAGTTAACCATGTTTTAGGTCTCTTTTTCATAGCTCAGTACTAAGACTATTGTAAAAAAGCTAAAAACTCATCAAGTATTTTAGAAATTTTTTTAAAATACGTTAAGCCAATAAAAAACTATTCCCTAGGAAAAGTTTATCGAAAAAGGTAAAAATGAAAGTTATGTTTCTTCTCGCAAACTGTTCTATTAAATCCGCGGTCATAGCTTGCTTGAGCTAAAAAATTAATCTTCTAGCTACTTTTAGTGCAATTATGATTTTCCTCTTGTTTTTGGAAAATGTAGCCTTCAATGTACGCTACTCTGTATTTAAGTTTACGTCTTGTAACCTCTGAGAAGGCAGGCCTCTGCGAGTTTCCTAAATGTTTTGAATTTCAGGGTTCCACCCAAAGTGCACTTTTCTTTTAGCCTTCCAGGAGGCGCCTTCCGGCAAGCCACTCAAAAATCGGTTAAATTTTATGGTATCAGAAAAACAGTAACCACTAGCGTGAGCTTCTAAGCGATCAGTTAAACAGTGAATCTACCAAAAATTCTGAGACACTTTCTTCTGGTTTCATTTTTACGTCCAAAAACTCCTTTTTAAGCGCCGGTTTTGTTGAAGACAATTTAATGTTTAGAAAAGACTTAATTATTTTCTCAATAAATTTGCTTCGTTAATAGTCACGCCTTTTTTTGGTTCTCTCTCCTCTTTTCTCTCGTTACTTGCCTTACAACTGAAAACAAACTTTCGCCTATACTACCTATTATTGTACCCCACGCCAGCGCTTCCTTTGTCAATAAATTAGGGACATAAAGGATTTCCGTCGCTTCCTTTCTGCTTAAATAAGATCTGATTTGAAGTTCCCAGTTTCGATAGCTTTCGTAAGTTTTCAATTTATTAACTGCTGTAAACCCCATTTTATGGCAATACTACTTATTACTTTAAACTACTATCAAGACTTATTAAACTATTACTTCTTAAATTGGTAGAGCTAGGAACTCTTGCTCTGTCACTAATATTCCCTTTTAACTAGATGCTTACTAACTAGATAATTTAATCGAATATTAGGAAGAACAACCTATAAATAGTCAATATATATTTACGTGCTAATACTGTAGAATAGAATCAGGTTCTAGAGATTTATTAGTTGAGAAGCTATTGATAACTGATTGTGCTTCTTCGAAGCTTGTGTGATCCTTTAGCGGTGCTTGCTTACTAGAGGAGGATAAGAGTGTGTGAGGGTAGTTGTCCTGTTTGAAAAAATTGTTAAGGGTGGGTACTGGTACAGGAGACACTGCGCAAAGACTTCCCCTTTCTCTTTATCGTCGTAAACAGCCCCGGTTTCCGGCTTTAATGGGAATGTGCTATTTATGGCGATTCCCACACCGATTTAATGAATTGCCAATAAGGACGAGGGGCTGTTGTTATATCCTAGATCAGAAAGGATTTTCTCCCATTCTCGGTTCTGACGCGCGTAAGGCGGCTTTTTTTTGACAAGGTTGTTTAGGAATTTTTATCTTCAGAAGCAAGTTAACGCAAACTTCCTCTTTTGCTGTTTTCTGGATTGAAGATTTGTTCATAGTGGTTAAGGTCTTTTGGTATGATTGAATGTTCGCGCTTTCAAAGTTAGCTACTAAAATAGTGACAAGTGCGGATGATCAGATCTCGACGGGTTGCCTTTAAGTTTTTGTCTAGAGATTCTTAAAAAGTTTCCAACTGGTGAATCTACGTAATAAAGGCGGAGGGCCAACTTCTGGGGAGCCTATTTCGAGAGCTACAGGTAGAGGATCTGAGGAGGAGTCATAAAATACCGTCTGCTTAACTTCGAACAAATATTTTTTATAACTGCAATGTCTAATATATCAGCAGTATCCCACTTAGGAATGCGTGTTAAGTTTGTTAGACCCAAAACAATTAACCCCTTATCTTCGGCGTACTTGTAGAGAATATTTCTCCAGTAGGATCCCCTATTCTGCTATTCCATACTACTTTTTGCAGTTCAGATCGCCACATAGAATTACGGGGTCATGACAGCTCATAACGAAATCCTTTCCGTTATTTACTAAAGTCTTCCGGAGATTTATATGCAACCAGAAACAATAGCTTCATCGCCTTGACTATATAGATTTATTTTAATTGCAATTGTCTCGATGAAAGTTAACTGATTAAATAAAATCTCTGAATGGGCATGTTGTCTTCTGACCAGTACTGCTACACCTCCTTTTGGAGAGTAAATTCTGTCCTTACGGTATACTAAAGATATTTCCGGGTTTTAGGTGTGTTTCGCTCACAAGAAATTTATCGATTATTTCTTAAATAAAAAACTATTCCAACTTCTCTCTTTTGCACCGCAGGCCATCAACGTCCAGAATAAAATATGAATGTACTTCAGTGAGTTTTGCAGACAGTCATAACGAATTCAGAAGTTCATTAAGCAATTTGGCTATAGTAAAAGTACTTTTTAAATTTAATTGGTTATTCATAACTTTGCCTCCATTGCTGACCCTCTCTTTCGTTGAAGAGGTGGAAATAATTTAGTTAAGGGGTGCTCCTGGTGGAGGTACAGTAGTGGTGAGTGTAGATTGCATTATTCTTAAGTATGTGCTTTTCAGATAATATATACATACCCTATAGTCTGCAGTGTGATTGTCATGACAGTCAGCACATTTTGGTGAAGCCTCCGGCGCATTTGCGGACTGAGGTGCAGTATTTTGAGTTATGGCCGAAAAACTGATAGCGATGGCAATGACCAATCCTGGTGCTGTGACTCAGGCTTTCCACAGAGATTAAGAGATGACAAACAGATGTAACTTTCTAAATTAATACTTCAGATTTCCGTAGATGCACTAGAACATGTGGAATCGGTTTCTTTTCGTCTCTAATACTTTTCATTGGAGCGACTATTAATGGGTGGAATCCCTGTGGTCGTAGATGTTTATCGAACTCTTCGAAGTCCAATTCTGGAAATATATCTCTTAAAAGTACTCTAAATGCTCGCCCTTCAGGTGGTTGGTAGGAGTAAAATTCATTATCTCTGTCAATGAGAAGCTTAGCTTTTCGAAAGTTGTCAGAACTTGAGAGGAAAACTTTAATGCCATTTCAAGTATCCCTTGAGGTAACGTTGTTAATGTTACTGTTTGATAGAGGGAAACTACTCCTGGCCATTAATGCTTTTCACTTATAACTATGGGAGGGATGTTTACTTCTGGGGATATGTTAGTAGCATTGTCGCTGGTGGTGGTTTTGATACTATTTTTGGAAGTGTTGCCACTATAGTTACTGCCCCTAGTAGTGAGAGTATAACTGTTATTATTATTACTAGATTCCTCACTACTTTTGTTATCAGTATTATACTTATTACCATCGTTACTGTTACTATATTTGTTATTACAGCCACTATTTTTATTATAGTTATTACCATTAGTAGTGATTTCAATCTTACTATTAATGATAGCAACTTCGACTTCATCTACAGGTAAGAGCTCTGAAAACTTATTAGAATTGGGATTTCTAAAGCTAAAGAACCACCCTTTCGTTTATTCGAAGCATTAAAACAGGAGTTGTTTACTTTACTTTCAATTTCGGAAATCTTTTTGTTTGCAAAATTTAGTTTTGTTGTTAGTTCTTCAATGTTAGTTGATAACTTGACCACTACCTCAGGGAGTAGTGGGATGACATGGCAGTTCGTTCCCCCTAGTGATAAATATATAAAGAGGTAAGATATTTATAGCAAAAAATCCTTAGTGAAATGTAGAGGTGCACAGGTCACATCCAAAAACAGCAAGAGGGCTGCGCATAAAAGAAGAGTTCTCTCTTTATTTTATTTTTATTAATGACATGACAGTTCCTGATTATCAATCGAGTTAGAAACTTCGAATACTCGAGCCCTCAATTCGGAGTGATCGCAGATAGAGTACAAATAGCATTCAGGGGAGTCATAATTTTTTTATACATAAGCAAGAGAAAAAAAAAGGTGCTTAAGCGCGTCACGTGGGCTGCGATAAGGCGCCCCGTTCCCCATGGCCCGTAAATGAGTCCGCTCACCAGCAGGCGATTAGTGGCGGGGGAGCCTGTCATAAAGGTCACGGCACGGCGTTGGAATGACCCTTTTTAAAAGGCCCAGCTGAAGGCCCCGGTAAAGAGCTCATTTGTCACAAACCACGGCGCCTTTTTCAGAGCACGCAGCAATTTTGTTCTGTCGTACTTGAAGTAGCGCCAACGCTATCGCAGTGGAGTCGTAGGTCCTAAGCAGCAGACGCATGTATCATTATTGGCTGGTTGTAAGACAAATACAATTGCCGTTTGTATCACAGAGAAAGCGTACTCTTGCTGCCAAGTAAAGGATAAAGCGCCATAGTTGCTACCTTGACCTTCGCCACTACATAGTCCATGTGGGGCCGCCAGGAAAAATAAATTTGTTGTGGATGATGATTCCCAGGTATTTCGCTTGAGAACAACATGGAACCTTCGCACCATAAAATGTTGAGGGCACCAACAAAGGGATACATTTCTTTGAAATTAATATAGCTTTTTTTGCTCTTCATCGCAGTTATAGTAACAACCTTCCAAGCGCGGCACGAGAAAGGCAAGGGCGCAAGATAGCGCTGCAGACGCTTGCATTTATACTAAAAAGTTTAACTAATCTATGCAACTGTGATATGCGCTCTATAATAAGTTTACCGTTATTAAATAAATTATTCTAGAATATGCTCTACAATAAAGAACGAATTTGAAGTCATCAGGGGCTTACTGGATAAATTAAACCTTTTAGGTTTCTGGATAAAAGACCACTTTAAATTAGTTAAATATAGTGAACGACTGAAAAAAACTAAATTTCTTTAAGTACTTCCTAATAGCAATTATGGGCAACCTTTTAGCAGAACGTACATATAAATCGAAAGCTCATAGAAAAGATAAGCTTAAAAAGTCGTAATATCAGCTATGTTTTTAATGATAACCATGAAACAGCAACCACAGACTCGATGGTAAGACTGTGAGAACTCAATTTTTAAGATATTATTTAAAAATATAAGAAAAGTTATATATTTTTTTTAAAAAAAATATCGTAAAACATTATACAAGCGGTCGGTTTTATTGTTAGATACTGCATAGCGTATACCGGAAAAAGCTTATAGCAGTGGAACTGGGGATGCTAGTAAAAATCTTTTAACCTTAACTTAGGAGCGGGTATCACATTAAAGAAACAAAAATTATCATAAACACTATAAACCCTAAAAAAAAAGGCTATTGGAAATAAGTGAGCAGGTGCCTACTTTGAGTGCTAAAAAATGTTAATCAAAATATCTTAATATTAAAAAAATATACACAAACACTACCATATACATAAAAACATACACATACACTCAAACAAGAGTAAACAACACAGGAATAATGAATTAAAGACAAACCAATTACATAAGCTAATATTTCTAAAATAAACACTATCTACAATATTTTAGCAGGAATTATGTAACCAAATATTATGTATACAAATAGGCTAATTATCGATTGAATTTATCTATCAAACAAAAACCGAATTAAACATTTCATTTTAAGAATCTCAAATAAAGTTTAAACAAGCCTTTATTAGTAGAGATTCTTTGTTTAATTTTTTGTAAAGGTAAATCGCTTGATTTCCTTTGGTGAAAACTCCCAACTTTTTGTTCTCGCCCTCATCGTTGTTAGTGTTGTTACTTTATAAAGGTCAAAAGTAAACAAATTTGATACAATATAAAGTAGTCAACTTTAATTATAGGCAAGATAGAGCTTATGAAAAGGTTGCTATTTAGGAGCAACTACCAACATTGAGTAATCCAAGAGCTATGAATGGGTATTTGTGTTACTGAGAACAAGACTAATGGCACACTCGGATAATGGCATGATGTACTTGGACATATATATGGCAATTTAAAGAATTTTATTAGAATTTATGAGGACGAGGTTTTATTTACGCGACTATCGAAGCCGAGAGTGCGGGAATCGAACCTACGGATTTGAGTATGCCCTCCAATGCTCATAACTGCCGAGTTACGACGTCAACTCTCCGCCCCGGTAGGATGGTTTTATGTATTTAACCTGTTAAATTTCTATAAAGGCATAGTGTAAATATAGCAACTAATAACAAGTGTACCTACCCCATAAATTAAATAAAAAACCTAAATACAAAGACTATTTAGGATCTACCCTGGCTAAATGCCGGGAAGCTCTAGATGAAGCTTTAATCTTCTTGAAAATCGTTGGTAGCAGTGTCGAACTTGTGTACCCTTAAAAGAACAAATCGCGCCCAACTGGCGTTTTCTTTAGAGTTGCGGTTACTTTTAACAGCACAGGGTTGGTTGGGCATGCTAAGATGTGTTTGAAAAGTTTTTAGATAACTTGTTAAAGGTATTCCAGCGAAATTGAACCGAGTTTACAGTAGCCTCTTCAAACATGTAAGCAGGAAGTGGAATGATAAGCTAATCCTTCACGACTCCAAACACACTCTACGCAGCCTACTGATGGAGCACTTCAAGAGATTTTAAAGGAAATGACTTAGGCAATAGCGCGCGAAGCTAACTTTTATAATAGTTTTTATGCAAAAACATAAATTATTCTGAGGTATTTCAAAATAATGTGTATTCCGGCTGCTGGGAAAATTTCATAAAGTCATCTCAAAGGTTAGCAAGTTAAATGATCTGACGTAGAAAAAGACTAGGGGGAGTATTTGATGTCCCGTTGAGGAAGGGTATACGGACGTGTGATATAACGACAAGTGATGTCCAACCCCGTTTTTGAGCACGTGATTTGTAAGAGTTAGCTCCAATACATGTATGTACTACTCACGAGAAAGGCTTAGTGGGCTCAACGGGTAACAACCTAGACAAAAAAAAAGGAGAGAAAAGGGAAAATCTGCGTCCTTCATGTGGTATTTAATAATTTTCCACTATCCCTCAGCCTTCATTTTCCGATAGTTACACAAAAAATATGTCGACTTGAAATTTTGAGAGTGACCCCATATTAGACAAGCGGCTTACTTCTGGCCCTTTAATGATACTTTTGAAGACTGTGTTCATGTATGTGACCAACTCTGGAAATGAAGATCACAGAAATTCTTTTGAAAGTCTAAGTGTAAGTTATTATTTACCTTTGACATATAGTTTAAACCCTACTTTTATAAGATCTCACGAGACAGACCCGAAACAACTGGGTTGGCGCAACCTAAAAATAAGCTGGAGAAAAGGTGTTCTACGAGGGATTCTCAGTGGAAAATGAGAGCTAGAGCGGTTTCTGGTGTGGTGCCATTAATTGACATTAATAATAAGAAACGTTTTTACACTGCTGCCTTTATTTTGATGACGGTGATATGAGCCAACTTCCGAACATTAAAAATATTAGTACATCAAATAATAGTAGAGGGCATACGTTGTCCAAGATTGGCCGAGAGACTTTAAAGCTAGAAAAGTGGGAACATCAAAGAAGGGACGTAAAGCTTTAGATAGACAGGAGCTCACTCGAACGGCAGTTCGGCGTTCTGTCACTTTACTGTGCTGTTAAGTATACACCTTAAAGGGCACCGCTGCGTTTGTGGCTTCCTACTGTATTGGGAGATAATTCTCACGGATAGAATTGATTACTATGGTCGCCATCCTAAGAGGAAAAAAGGCTACTTCATACGAGCATCTTACTTGGCATTCTAATGAAGGCCCGTTAAGGAGCTTTTAAGAACCGCAAGTGAGAAATAGGTGTTTCCAGTGGGCTTACTAGTTTGATGAGCAGGTCTACTAAATTTACTAAATGCTTTAAATGTTATCGTAACCTGTACAACTCTAAGGTTAATACTTTTCACAAGTCTAGTGTTGTGGGAACCTCTTTATCTTTTTAAAATCTAATGCTAAGGCGTAGGCGTACCTGCTAGTAGTACCTTACCTTTGGAATCAGCATATAATTGACTTTTTTAATAAATTGGTGCAGGGCGAGGATTGCCCTTTAATCTACAACCTTCCATTTTACAAGTGCTTTGGTCAGAAAATGCCGGAAGGCTATGAATTAAACAACAGAATAGAACTCTACGACCGAGAACCATGAAAGATCCCATAAGGGCAATATTATATTAATTTTAAAGGAGCCGGATGTTACATACGAAAAATGCTTAAATCCTCTTTGAGCTCTGCAGGACACAAAATAAGCACGACTTTTATGGTAGACAACATCGTATTTTAACTTAAAATGGTTATTATGTAACAAGGCGCGAAAATTATTTACAGTTATTTTAATGGAAGAAACTAATATGACTAAAAGCTTTAAATATAAAAACCTTTGACGCTAACCACACATAGGAGTTTAACAAAAAATCTAGCTCTGCTCCATTTTTTTTATGAAAGGACGCCCTATAGTATGGGAGAAAGGAAATTAATTTTTGGGAGCTCTTTTTCCGAACGTCACTGGGTACTTGGCAATAGTCAAGAGTATTAAGAAGGCAAAATAAAATGCCGTATTGAAGAAAGAGATGCACGTTCAAATCACTTTTATGTATACCAACTGTAATCAACTTACAATAAAAGCGTTTATTATATATCAAAAGTAAAATTATGAAATACTTCTTTTTTGGCGAGATGTTAGTTGGTTTTTAGTTTACTTATCTTACCTTTTATAACTGAACATGGGTATATGTATATATACTACAGATATGAGGCAAGTGGTTAAGGGAGAGACAGACAAAAAGAGATCGCTACTGCACGTTTTATATAAGTCGAACATTCCAAAACGTTCTTTCATATATTAATAAAAACTCTTGCTTAAAAAAAGGTGGTTTGCGTTGTAAAATACTTATCTGAATCTTTTGTACGGAGTTATTGAATCACTCAGTTACTTTTGAAACCAAGCCTGTTATAAAGTTCTATAATGATAAAAAGCTCAAAAAAAATGGTGCACTCGAGTAACAAATTGTAGAGTAACTAACATTAGATAGAAGGAACTACCTTTAAGCAAGGTAGCAAAGAACGTAGAGCTAGATCGTCGGAAAAAGGAAACTAAACGGGGAAGGTGAGGATACTAAGATCATAGAAATAGGATTAAGAAGATCAAGGGCAATAACCGAGAACAACAGAACCTAAGATACGTAAAATTAGCGCTTTATTATAAAAAATCTAGCAAAACCCGTTCCTTCCGAGAAGAACACGTTTAACTTATATACCCGCGAGAGAAGGAGAGAAAATTTTTTATTGCGTACCTCATTACAACTAACTAAGGTTAAAATTTATGATAGGTACTTTTTGGCGTTAACTATATTAAAACCCCGGATATTATAATTTTAAAATGAGCGGATTAATCTAATATGGCATTAAAAAGCACTGATACGATACTGTTGCCATGAGAGTTACCTTTAGTTTAGTTTTTTTAGTTATTCTTATTGAATTTCTTTTACAATGTTGATTAGTTTTTCTTCTCAATCAGCCTTTCGTTCTCTCTTCGTGCCTTTGTAGTTATGATAGTTGGCTTAAAAATGTACGGAACGTTAGTCAGTTAAGTATTAATTGCAAGAATTGTATATAATTATAAGATTTATTATTTTATTGGAGGTCGTTCTTTAGTAAAAGTGTTAACACACAACTCGTTGATTTTTTGACATTAATTTTATAGTTATTAATTATTTTAATTATTTTTAATTCATAGTTAAATGCCCAGTATACTTTTAACTTTTAAATCTTTTTACTCTAACGATAGAGAAAATTCTTTATCGACTTTCTTTTAAAATTACGTAAAGTACAATATTTCCACCAAGATAAAATGAAAATTAACTAAATCATTAATACTATTACGTTACTAACCATTCCTTATATGCAAAAATCGAATAAATCATAAGAATATCTTTCAAACTATGAGGCATTATGATAATATTAGATGTAGTTAAAAAAACCCTTATTGGGTAAGCTATTGGAAAACTACATGGTTAGACTAAAATGATCTTTATAAAAAAATTTAATATAATTATTTCAATAGGAAAATAACTATTTTAATAAACTTCTCTCTCTCTCTAATCATCTTTAAATTTATAAATCTAGTATTACAGATAGTATAAATGGTTACAAACAAAATTTACAAGATATGAATTTAATCATTGAACTAAAGAGGAGCGGTAATTTTGATTAGTTAAAAAAGCGTTCTTCAATTATCTACTATAGAAAACTTCGCATGAAACCCACAGCCCCACTCTGAATTGCAATTTTATTTATTTACCATTCACGACGTGAAGGAGCCTGTTTTATGTAAAACAAATATACAAACAATAATTTTTTATGTTATTACATTAACTTAATCGTGTTTATAAAATAAAATTTAGGTAAAATTATGTTGTGTTGCTCTTATTTCTCATCCTTCTTTGCATTGGTAAAATATAGTAATTAGTAATATTTTTAACTCTAATTCTGGTTTCTCAGATAATGATAAATACTTAACTTAATTATTTAAGTAATTTTATAGAAAATTTAAGCAAGATAAATTACTATTAAACTTTAGCTAAACTTTACTTATCACTTTTGTGATTAATACAAAGAAGTCTTAGTAACATACACAACTAAAAAGTTAACTTTTTTACTTTTATTACTGAAATTTTTTTTGTAAAGGTATGGAATTTTTAAAATCTGATAAACTTTGAAAAATCTCAAATGAAACTTATTTTTTACAAAGATTGAGATGAACTACGCGCCAAAGTTTTTTGTTAAATTTTTACAAACAACTAGCTTATAATTTTTAGTTAGGCTAGAAAATATCAAACGGTTAAAATACATACAAAAATTTAACCAAATTGATCGCAACAAAATTGGTTTTATTTCGGGTTCGTTTCATTTTTATTTATAAATAATTTTTACTGCATTTCTATAAAATATAGTTTTAATATCGAAGTTAACTATTTTTTTAAAACTTTGAATGCTTTAATAAGTTATTTCTTAGAGTTCCAGGCTAAAAAAGCATTTCTTGCCGAGTCACGGCTACCTCCGGGAACTTTGCGTCGCATTTGGTACTTATATATACAAATTTTTAATTTAAATTTTGATTTACAAAATTACTCAAAAAGTTTTTATATATCTTCTAAGTTAAGTTTTGTTATAGGATAAATTCTAAAAAAAAATTTTTAGTAACTTTTTAAGGTAACCTTGAGATATTCTGCAAGGCAGAATTTAAGATACTTTAATAAAGTTTGTATAATAATTTAGGTGAGTTCGATGGTAAGACTTAGATTCACAGAACTTTTAAAGTTGTCATATAAACCTAAGAGACAGGACACATTCACGAATAGCCTTCAATTTTTAAAATTTGTGAATTTTTTAGACTTGACTACAATATTAAAGTTTGGACGATCGCCACAAATAAAGCGTATTAGTTTTATAGGATAGACGTTCTTATAAAAGGTAGAAGGTGAATCTGCAAAAAACATTGCAATTTCATTTCCATTTAAATCTCAATATTTATCAATAGAACTTGTATTATTAAGTTATTTTCTATTATTTAACTTTTATTAATAAGAATAAAGTATCTTATACTTTATGAACCTTTTTTGTAGAGCATTTACCGAAAAATAAGCATTTATAAAAAATATATTGATATTGTTGCCGCCTACCAGAATCATTTGACCCCACACTATTTAGCCGCTATGGGTACGCTTGAGGCATTTATTGCTTCCTAAGATACTTTTTAGCGAGAGCGCTTCTACTTGAAAAACTTTGTAAAATATGTGTTAAATTAGTAAAGTTTTTATAGTTAAAAAAAGTTTAATCGCGTAATTTTTGAACTATATTCAAATATTTTTGCCTGGCCACAATAGCTATATATTTAAAATCCTTTAGTATATTTTCAGTTGGTTTTAATTGATGAGTATAATTGAAAACTATTAGGTTCACAAGTTAAGTTCTTGTCGTACATGATATATTAATATATGAAATATTTATTGGTTATTCTACTCAGTACTTTAAAAAAAATAGCTAACTTCTAATCGCTAAACATTAAGACCCTCTCGTTGATGCATCAGGAGGGTTGTAGTACTGATTAGGTTTGTAGTGCACAATTAACTAAACGAATTAAAAAATAATACTTTTAACCTCTTTTATAAAATATTGTATTTATATAGACAATTAAATATTATTAACTTGTGTGGATGTATTTAAATTGGTGATGTTTTTGTTATACATGGTTAGCGTATTATACCGCTCTGCCTCCTATATTATAGATTTTGGTGGTTATAAATAGTGCTTACTGCTAATGATTTAAAACGACTGTATAAAAGGCATGCTATTTTCAATAGAAATAAAAAAAAATAGGGTTTATTAAACCCTATTAAACAACTTAATGCAGGGAACTTTCTGATCAAAACCAGGACGGAAAGCTTGACTGCGAGGAGTTTGTTATCGGGATGCATCTGACCGAATCTTATGCTAAAGGCCATGTGATTCCAGATCACGTGCCAGATCAGCCTTTAGCAAAGTTTAATTATAAACCCCGTGTATTTTTAAAATTGTTTGTAAAGTTCGATAAATAGAGTTTCGCATCGGGAAAGTAAAACTTTTGGTTTTTATAAGGTAAAAATTTGGAGTAAAGAAAAATTTTCATTAAAGTAGAAAAAATTAATTCCAATTTTTTTTTTCTTAGACTACACGATAAACTTCCTTTGCACTAAATATATTTATTACAACATATTCTTTTTGCGTAAAAAGCCTTCAGCTTATGAATATGGGAAAAGTCAAAAAGACGAATTAGTGTATAAAAGGAAAGAGAAGGAAGAATTGGATCGTAAGAGGAATGAAGAACTTGAAAAGGTTTTCAATAAAATAAATACAAGTAACACTTAAAGCTATCACTAACTACTTCGCCGTAAATAAAAGGACTATTATTTTTTTTTACACATTTAAACTCTTATTTTAGTCAATTTTTTTATTCTAACCTAAAAGTTGCAACGGCGCTGTTTTTTTACTATTTTATCAATAAATTAAGTATTGTTGCTTTGGGGTGGCCAATTTTTGTGTTTCAATAATATTTTTTCACCCTTCTTTATTATTTTGTGAGATTCGGGAACTTTCCAAAAATAAACAGAGTGATGCTATTAAGTATAAGCAAGAGCTACGGGCCCAAATGGAAAAAGCAGCTAATGAGCTTTATAAAAAACGAGTATATATTAATATAATAATTTCTTTGTTATTCAGTTATTATTCATGTGTTTTATATATTATTATTTATATATTTTTCATAGTATTATTTTACTTTTGTTTAATATAAAATATACGTAGAAGTTATATTTTTGGCTAGTTTTGATAAAAAAATTAATCAAATTTCTACAAATTTTATTGCAAAATACAAAGTTGATCGTGCCCAGAATTTTGTCAGACATAGTAGGCGGTCTTTATTATTGTCCGCAAACCATTTACTTACTTTTTTTTTTAAATAAATGGTAGTATTTATGTCGTCATTATTAGCTGCGGAAAAATGAGCTGAATGAAAGGCGAAGCAAACTGAACGACCTTATTTGGTGTCACCATGCAAGACTCGCCCAATTGAATGCTCAATTTGAAATGTAGTTTAGCCAATACCAGCACGTTTTTACTAGCTTAGGAATTCTAAGCCGCGTGCTTTAGTTTTTCGTTTTTCTTATGAATTTTTAGTGCACTGCAACTTTTTTTTAAGGTATTTATTTATTTAATGAAAGGGCAACTTTAAGAAAAAAGGAATTAAAAAAAATACTACAACTTTCCGCCGAGGAAAGCTTTATCAAAACAAACGAAGCTCTCGCCTTAAGAAGTAAAGTTCGCGCACTGGAAGTTTTGGTAGGACTGAAGCATATACAACTTTATTTTGGTTGTTGATGTTTTACTAATCAATCAGGTTCAAGGGCTACGCAAAGACTATAATTCTTCTGAAGATCAACTTCAACAGCTTGTTAAAGACGAACAAAAACTCTCACGTGAGAAGCTTGACGCTCGAAAGTTTGTTTTACTGTTAAATATTAACCTATATTTTTTATAAAATTATAAAACGTGTTTTTACGTGAAAAAAAACCAGCACGAATTAGTATTTTCATATTTTTATAAGCAACACGCAAGTGCAGACCGACAGCGCTATCAAAGAGCTTATCATGGAGGCGCATGCCCACCTCGCAGAAATTAAGATTCTTGAAAAGCGAATAGCACGCGACAGGATCGATATCTCTGAAAAAAGGTCCAATCAGCTTGCTGAAAAAATTATTGTTGTTGTTTCCGCTATAATTAATTTATATTATCATTTATTATAATTATTATTATTATTATTATTATAAAGAATTGTACTCGGAAGGATGCAAACAGAGTTAAAAAGAAACCAAGAAGAAGTCTATGAGAGTCTTATTAAGCGCTCTAAATTGGATTTTGAGCGAGTAGCTTTAATCCGCTCAAGAAAAGTTAGTATACAGATATATTATAAATAATGTTCGAGTTGTAAAAAGTATGATAATAATAATAAATATAAATATAAATATAAAAATTTATAATAAACTTATTTAGAACGTTGAAAAAGTTTTAAAGGATCAACAACAAAAACTACAAAGAGAGTATGAGTCACGTGAAATGGAAAAAGAGCAAATGAAACGTTTAGGTTTCATTTTTATTAAATTTTAATATTAGTACTAATATTATTATACCTCAGCGCAAGCAAAAGACCATCTATCCCTCAGAGAAGAATCAATAAAAGCTGAGCAAGAAATAAAAATAAAAGAAAAGCAAGATGGTTTTCATTTCTATGTACACAATAGCTATCACTATTATTATTATGCCTTTTTGTAGAAGAGAATGAAAAACATAGACAACGTGAAGAAGCACAACAAGCCGAAAGTTCACGACATCTAAAGCTCGAACAGCAGCGATATATAAAAGAAAAACAACAACAACTGAATTTTAACGTATTATTCCTATTGATGGAATATGTAGTAAAATTCATTGATAATTATTTGTTGGGTTGTTTATTAAGGAAAAAAAATTAGTCGAAACCGGATCAACTGCGCTTCGTATTACATTATTAATATCATTATTATTATATTTATTATTATTACTTTGTTATTAATGTTATATAAATATTATTAGCATACATTGCTCTTTACGAGTACCAATCTACCAATAAAAGCGACTTGTGCTTCAAAGAAGGAGGTGTGCATTATTTTAACCAATAAGCTTCAATGTTGGGCTTATTTCAACAAATCAGCTTTTATATTTATTAAACAAAATTATATATTACTATTATTCTTCTTTGTACTTTTTTATATATATTTTAATATGATGATACGCATTATTTCATTAACAAACTGAAAGATTTAATAGTTGTCACTGACCAAACTGATAATGATTGGTGGTACGGATACAATAAAGACCAATCCGGAACTTTCCCTTCAAGTAATAATCCGCATTGTCATCGTTATTATTTTTATTAAAAAGGGGAATAAAATATAAAAATGTTTTTCATTTTACATTCAGCATATTTTATTGTAATGAAAGTCATTTCCTTACGATAAAAAAAATAAATTTTGTAAGAGATAATAAATAAACTTTTTTATTCGAATGAACTTATTGGTGTATTTAGACTACGTTGATGCTTTGGAAAACTTCGAAACGATTCGCCACATTCGCCCGGCGGGTGAAGATGCTCTTATTGGCGGTTGCCTTTTCTTATATCATCATTATTATAATAATATTATCATTTGTACTGTTTTCATGGTTATTGTTTTTTAAATCAGACAAACAAACTTTTCCACCGGATGATCCAAACCTTTATGAAGCCGTTTATTCATATTCTTCAACGGAACCCGGTTTTCATTATTTCTATGATTTCTTATGTTTACACTTATAAAATTCCCTTATTATATTTCTGTTAAAAATATTTTTTGAATGTTTATACAGAAAACTTAGTATTTTTTATTGGGTATTACATCAAAAAACATTTTTACTTATTCTTGCTGCTCTAAAACTTTGTTTTATTCATATTGAACTTTAATCTTTTACTTTCTATATTTTTCACTATTTTTCTTGCAACTTCCTTTATTTTGGCACATAATCGTGAATGTTTTGATAAATTTATAGGCCACTCAGCTAATTACTAGTCGGTTAACAAAAATTATCACTAATATAGCTTTTGTTTATAACTTTTTATGCGCTGATTGGTGATTGCATTCAGTAACTTCGCACTGGCTGATTTTAGCATTCTCACAACTTTATATACACTCAACAAGTAAAAAAGCGCCTTAACCAACAAACCGTGTACTTTTGATGTAAAAAATGTGTTGATCGTTGGGTAACTGCTAAACTCTATTAACTCTGAGTTTATACTTACATTCAACTTTTAAAGTCAAAATTCTTTTGTAAGCCAATAAAAGTAAATCATGCTCTTTTTTACAGTTTATTGGTCTATATATAGACGATTTAAATTTTTCGAATGGTGATCTTATCCGTGTCACTGACCAAAGTGATCGTGATTGGTGGTACGGAGAATGTCGGGATGAAAAAGGAATGTTTCCTTCCAGCTACGTGAAACAGGTGTCGCCTAAACCCCTGCCCTTCGACACGTGCTCAGAGATGAGAGGTTGACCACTGAACTATTAACTTAAACTTCATTATTTTACTGCTCTTTTTCTCGTCATAGAAAATTTAAGCCACTCACAACCAATAAAACTTGCAAGTACAGAAGTGTACATGTGCTCTTTTTTCTCGTTTTTTCACTATTTACCAGAAAACACGTGTTCATTTTTAATACATTTAACAATTAACCACAATGCAGGACAGTTAAAATTGTTTTATTTTTTTATAACCAGTAAACTATAAGTAAATTTTAAATTTCATAATTAATTAAGAAATAATAGTATATATCTACTAAAATAAAAATATAATGGTAAATATAAAATAAACTGAGTAAATTTAATCAATTAATAAACATTCGAGGCTTAAAACGAATTCATTTTACTAAATTTTAATATCAGAATTCCCCCAACCAGTGTTTCTGTTTTGGACAACCGTTTACCTTTTAGCCAATCAAAATTTGATACTCGTAATTTTTGATGTGTTTTTCATTAATTTTTTGATTTTATTTTTCTATTGTTTTCACTTTTTATTAGAGCCAGAATTTTTTTCTTTAGAAGAAAGCAAACGTGAAATTATTATTGCCAAAGTTATTAAAAAGTTGACTAACCGTTTTTTAAATAATACACTTTTTTTGTACAACTAAATTTTTCACTATAATATTTGTAACTTTTTAATATAAAATAGTTTTGAACCGGATGAACCGATGCAATTAAAACTTCAAATTGGTGAGATTTATTAATAATGGTAATGATAATAATTATTACGATAATAATAAGGTGACTGTATAATTGTGACGGACATGGAAGATTTCGAATGGTGGGCGGGAAGATTAATAACTGAAGAGCAAAGTTACTTTTTTTTCCCGCCAATAACTGACCTACAGTATAGAAGTTTTAAAAGAAATAGAAAAAGGCGCGCTCGGGTGGTTCCCTAAGTCATGCGTGGAAGTTTTACAAAAGAAACCAGCGGGTTCTTTCGCGTCGCTTGTGTTCCCTATAAATTTAATATTTTTCTATAGAAGACATGTCATTGGTGAATCCCCTATTACAAGTACAAGCCGTTTGCGCTTACTCCTCCCAACGCCCCAATGAGCTTTCCTTTTCTTCGGGAACCATCATTGAAGTTATCGCTCAAAGTGGCCCCCATTGGTGGAAAGGTAGCCTTCCATTTAATTCAGAAAGCCCATTAACTTCGCCGCTATTGGACCAGGTCGTATTGAGGGTCAATGCGGGTATTTCCCGCCCTCTTACGTTCGGCCTGTGGAAGCATCTTCTTCGTCTTTACAAAGTAAAAGGGTCTCATTTTTTATATTTATAATTAGTAAAGTTTTTCATTACTTCTTTGAAATTTTATTTATATATATTTATTTTTTAAAAGAGTTCTAAAGTTTGCTCGTGGAATGATATTTTTGGTTCAGCAATATTATCAACGCTCTCCGCTGAAGAACTCAAACGTCAAAAGTCAATATACGAACTTATTGAAACGGAAGCGACGTATGTGTCCGACTTAAAGGCTGTCCTGGAGGTTAAAAAACTTTCTCAATACATATTTTTTTATGAATAATAATAGTGGTAATAATTATAGGTTTTTTATTACCCAATGAAGGAAGCTAAAATTTTATCAGAGCAAATGTTGGATGATATTTTTCTAAGTTGGAAAGAACTTCTTGAAGTAAATGAAGGTGCATTATTATTATTATTATTATTATTATTATTATTATTATTATTATTATTATTATTATTATTATTATTATTATTATTATTATTATTATTATTATTATTATTATTATTATTATTATTACTATTACTATTATTATTATTATTATTACTATTATTACAAGAACTTTACGATGCTCTCAAAAAAGCCCAGCAAGAGGGCCATATGGTCGTACATAATGTCGGTGTTATTCTTTGTGAAGCGGTAAAGTTTACATCCTATTTTTAGATAAAATGGTAAATCCAGTGTCTTAAAAACTACTAATTATGTTTAACTGGTACCAGCTAAAAAATTTTGGTATGTATAATAGCTAAAAAAGATGGATTGCTACGGAAAGTATTGCAAACGGCATGATGCTTTCCTGAATTTTTTATTTAACCAATCAGGTGATTAGTCTTATATTTTGAAGAAGTTAACCTTTTTACTTATTAGCAGATACTAATGTTATATATAATATACATTTTACTTATATAAAGTAGGGCTTTTATATTAAACTATGTTAGTACTTTTGCTATATATGGTTTTTCTTGCATTTAAACGCTCTTTATTGGCAGAGTACATCTATTTCATATACTTTATTGAATGATTTATATTTGAAATGTTTTTGCTACGCTCTATTCTACTCATATATACTATAGACCCGAAAATTCGAGAATTTATCGAGCAATGTGAAAAAAATTCCCATTTCGACTCTTTAGGTTCATAATATTATTTATAATAACAATGCTATTTTAATAAAGCAAAGAGTATTGCTTTCTCCCTTCCAAAGACCAATAAAATATAAAATCTGAGGTTTAAAAAAATTCTACTATTGTAAACCATTAGTCAGTACAAGAGAAAACCTTTAAATAGTAATGGCAAAAAAAAGATGCAGGAAATATTAAAGGCTTGTGACTTTTTAATAAACTCATAAGTTTGAGTTGCACAAAAAGAGTGAATGCAAATATAAATGTGTTGGTTTACATTAGTAATAAGAGTACTAGTATTAAAGCTAAGAAAAAGTTAAACTTGTATATTAATAGTTTTTATAAAAGGTTTTTTATTTATAATGAAAGATTTGAAGTAAAAAAGCTTCAAGTTAAGTGTTTTCATTAGTTATTGAGGTCTAACTTATTTTTTAATCAAATATAACATGTTTAACCCGTGTGCTGCGGTATTAGTTTGATCGTTGTAATTATAGCTAAAGTCTAAAGCAGTAATCCAATGCGTTTTAAATATTATAGTTTCGTTTTATATATTAATTGTTTAGCTTGTAAGTCGCTGTGTTTTAGCGTTATTACTCCGAATTTGTCAAAGATATTACTCTCCGGGGCCAATAAATTTTGAAAAAAAACTAATTTTTTTATAATTTCTTGCTTTGATGAAGGTATAACAGAGGCAAGATGCAATTTTTATTAATATATGATTTTTTGTAAGAGTCTACCAGTTTATAATATATTATAATTATCATACTTGAGAAGAATAACTGGCTAAACCTGTTTACAAAAGAAAAATATTATACTTGTTTATATTTTGACAACTTGCAGTAGTCTACGTAGTGGCATTAGAGATACTATGATTCCCTTCTTTGTTAGTGAGTCACAAAGCAACAAAGGAAGAAAATTTAAAGCAGAGCTGATTTAACTAATTATTAACAACCACTACCTATTAAAATATAATCTATTATAATAGTGGGGCCTCTTTAAAGTTTCCCTATTTTCTTTCTTTCTGTACTATTTTATTCTGGCCAATTTTTTTTAATAAACGAAATATACTGGCACACATAAAATTTGATATTGCGGATATTTGATCAAGGCATTCTAAAAGTTGAGCATTTATTTTAAAATCCAAATCTTTATTTTTATTATATCCACTCTGCATTAATACTAATAAAACGTCTTTCATTTTTATATATTAAATCATATATAAGTACGACATACTGATATCATTGGAATTAAATTCTGGTACTACCATTATTTTTATCAGGCTTGTCTGCCAGTTTGCTTTTACCAGTGCAGCGGATTTGCAGATATCCACTTTTATTGCGAAAAGTGTTTTTTTCTTTAATATATTCGTGGCGTTGATGGAGAATGATGTGATTTCTATCAATTTTTGAAGATTTCAACCGAAACAGGAGAGGGCCACTCAGAGTACCTGGACTGCTTGAAAGCTCTGCGAATGAGCGAAGCGTTAACGTCTAAAATCAACGAAGAAGTCAAGACTCATGAGAATGAAAAAAGAGCCAAAGAAATAGAAAAAAAACTCTCTCCCGCCAATCCACTCCCCGTACGTCCTTCTTACGTATTTAAAAAGTTCTTATAAGATTTTACTGTCACTTATAGAAGAAGGAACCTTGCGAGTCTCCGCGGAGAGTCGTTCATCAAGGCGATCTTTCTAAAAAGGGAAAAGGTTCACTTTTTTATTATAAAAAAAAATTATAAATTTTTTTAATCTTTCTTTTTTTAATAAATTTATAATAGACTTTCACGTGGTTTTGTTTAATGACTTCTTACTGCTTACTAATAAACCGAAAAAACATTTGCGAAAGAAATACCCGAGGGAAAACCTCGTGGTATACAAATCACCTATACCAATTAGCGAGCTTTCTCTGTTAGACGACTCCAATACCATTAAGACAAGTAAGTATGAAGATTATTGGTTGCTTGATAAATTTTACTTTAGCATTGGCTCAAATAAACAAAAGGCATCCATTTTGTAGTCCGCTGGAAGGGCAAGTCCTACAACTTTAAAGCCGCCAGCAAGGACGCAAAGTATCGTAAGTACTCACTAAAGTTCTTCAATAGTTTTTTTTTCTATTTTATTATATTTCTTTGAACTTTTAAGATTATGAAAAAAAATATATGTCAAAAGTTTTTAAACAATTTTTTTTGAAAAAAAATTGTTTCCAACTAGAAAAATATAATTTCCTTAACTAAACACCTTATGAAATAATGTATACTTTCTAATATAATAACAAAGAATGGATATCCGCTTTGAAGGAAACAATAGCAAATATATCGAAGCAGTAATGCGCGCACGAATAAAGCGAAAAATAAAAATTTTTACAATATATAACATTTATTGTTATCATAAAAAGTTAATAAAATTTATTACTATTCGCTCAATTTTTGGTGGGAACGTTTGTGTTTCAAAATTTCAATAGCAGAAAAGTTGTACTCCGAATCGCAAAGAGTGCAAAAATAAAAATTTCTTCTAACATTGGTTGTTTCCGAGTTTCCACTAGTAACCGAGACTTTCGATTCGTCCTCGGTAGTATTTGCGAGCCCGAATTGGTCAAAAGTAGAGTCAAGACAGTTTTTTAAATGCACCAAGAATTTCTGCGTTAACGAAAAATGAAATAAAAATTAATAATAAAAATAGACATTAAACCTGTAACGAACTGCGAGTCTCCGCGAGGCAGAGAGAGCAGCGCCATGTGGTTTCTTTTTCCACGTGATTTTTTACTTTTTCTTCACGTGCTTCTTTTTGGTCTAAGGGGTCTTCTTTACTTTCGTCTAGAGTTTCTTTTCTAAAAAGATGACCAGTGTCTGTCCACGCCACCTGATAATAATGAATAATAAAGAAGGAATACAAATTTTATACAAAGTTATAATATCTGATAAACTTTACAATTATGTACTTATAAAATTCTTATACAAACATTTTTTTTTAATGAACCGACTCTACAAAAGTCGCTGAGCGCAAGTCCTAGGCCTTTTAGTGATAATAAGTAATAAAAATATAATGAATTATAAGTTTAATACTAATAATAATAAAAGATAAGCGGTAATTAAAAAAAATATAATTTGAAATTAATGTAAGTTACTATTAATAATAACAAAAAGTTCATTATAATTGGTGTTATATATACCCTCGCCGTTTCCTTGGCGAGGGGAAATACATTTATTAGTGCCTTCTTCTAGATCTAGAAATTCCTCCAGTTCTGACTGTTTAACTTTTACAAACTGTTGATAATTATAACGAGAGTAATAATAATGATGAAGATAATAATAAACTTTATGAGTTATTTTTAAGGAGAGGAATTGAAAAATAGCAGAAGTAAGCTTTGCTTTCACTCCTTCTGAAGTTTCATTATTTTTAGGAAAATTGGCCATGTGATCTTCCGCGTGCTCGATCCCACAAAAGTTTTTATAAAACTCGACAAGTTCCCTTGAAAGTTTCGTTTTAATCTAATTGGTTTTTTTAAATAATACTTTATAAAAATAAAAAATAATGAAAGGTCTCAGCCAATAAAAAAAGGAACTGATCGCCCGTTTACTGCAACCACCAATAAAAAAGGCGTTTTCAAAAAGTTTACCGAAGCAACTGGCTTATGTTTAGCGCCTGAAAGAGGTGCTGGGGAAGACAATGAGGGCTCCATTGACTTGAGCTTTTTCAATAATGAATTTAATAATAATGGTAATGATAAATTCTTAAGACCTTTTGTGAAAGCAATTCATTCCACCAATAGCGAATACGAACAACTAGCACGAAAAAAAAATTAATAAGGCTTCGAAAGTTAATACACGAATAAAAAAAATCTACAAAAAAAATAAAACCCCCAAAACTTTAATGGCCAATAAACTTTCTTAAAAGTTTTTTTAAAAAAGGAATTCAAAAAAAACCCAACAAAAGAAGCGCCTCTGCCGTCTTGTAACTTTCCTTTATAGTCAATCCAAGCCAAGAGTCGATAAGAAGGTGCTGGCATGTGGCATCAGCCTCAATACTTCTGGCGAACATGAGCAAATAGTGGAAACTATAATAATGATGAATACAAATAAAAATATATAGATTAAAAAAAGCATGCCTGGGAATACGCACGCAGTTGATCAAATAAGGTTTTTTAGTTTCCTTGAAGAAAAGTATAAAACAATATATTTTATAAAAAGGTTTCAATAAAACAATGATAAGAATAAAAATACTTTCATATAAAATATAACACAGGTAGGAAAAAATAAACACCAATAAGGACATATAACACAGAAAGTCTTTAATGGTTGGCCCACTCTGATCGATATATTCCGGTTTTGAGTAAAAGACGCTCGTTGGATGAAGGACTAACAAAGGCTTCAGTTGGGAATGGTAGACCTATACATAATTAGTATTCTATTGGTTAATAATAGTATATAGACTTTTTATTGTATATATTATCACTATTTTTTCATAAAGTTTGTAAGAATTTTAGTTTTATATTCTTATAAAAAGCGATAATCATTGGAAATCATCAACTTATTTAGTATTCATTATTTTTTATTATTCTTCATTCCATTATATAATGCGCATTTTTATTATTAACCAATTCAGTTGGACGTCGCACACGATTTGCGGAGTCGGGCACAGCAATATGAGGGTAAAGGCCGCACACCAAGATAAGTTGGAGCAGAAATATTTCTTTTTCTTCAAGTGTTTGCATAGTATTATTCTGAAAATAATAATAATAATAATAATAATAATAATAATAATAAAAGTTTCGAACGTCTTTAGCCAATGGCCCGTTCAATTCATTGTTCGATAACAACTTTGAGCTACTTTCCGAATCGCCCGGCTACAGATTTTGGCATAAAGTTAAACAGCAGAAAGTATGAACAGGTACTTTATATAATATAGACTACCCAAGAAACTTAATTATTGCACCAATGCAGAGATGGTTAGTTGACGAAACTTATTATTATTATCCTTTTATTATTTATTTTTATTTAAAAGATTTCAATAATTACTTTTTTTATATTAATTTTTTTTAATGGAAACTTTTATATAATTTACAAAAATATTAAAAAAAAAATCCTTATTACATGTCACAATTTTTTATTTATAAAAAAAACTTTTACTATTTTAATAATACTAAAAACTCATAAATTTAAGCATTTTTATTCATATAAAAACTTACTTTTAAGTAAAGCTCATCCTCATCATCTTTATATATATATATATATATATAATTTAAAAAAAAGTAAAAAAAAAAAACTTTCATAAAATTATTTGTGTATTATAAAAGTTTAATTACGTTTTCTTTTGCGAGAACTTATTGTTTTCTTGTATCGCTTTTCTTTAAGAACTTCCCTTTAAATAATAATAAGGATAATAATAATAGTAATAATAATAATGATAACGTTGTGTTTAAATTATAATGAATGAGTTTATTATCTATAAGAATATCTTCAAACTGTTTTATCAACTTTGAAACTTCGTAAAACCTTTGTTCTTCCTTTTTTATAATAATAAAAAAATAAAAATAGTACAAGGTTTACATTATTTAAAAATATGCTTCTAAAAAATGACTTATAAAAAGAAGTTTTTCTTAAAAAATAAAATAAAGTTGTTTGTTGAATAAAATAATTATAAAATATTTTTATTAATAAAAAAAAATTATAATAAAAAAGAAAACTGAATTAAAAAATATTATATAAAAGTTACAAACTTTATTCCTTTTAGAAAATAATATAAAAAAAATTTATATAAATTTCATTGAATACACAGAAACGGAAAAAAAAATAATGATCATAAATTTAAAATATTTGAAAAAATTTTTTAAATATTTTTACTATCGAATGTTTACGACACCAAAGTTTTGACTGCTCTTTAGATTCAGATTTCACCTTCATAATAATAATTACAGAAAATAACAATAATAACGGAAATAATAAATAATATTAAAAATAATGATAATAATACTACTTTGAGCCATTCATTATAAGCGCTGTACAAAGTAAACGCATCGCCGTGTTTCGAATCAAACTTGTGTCTAAACTCGTAAGCTTCGCTTTGGCTTGCCATAAAAATAATGAAATTAATATAACTAATAGTAAAAAAGAATAGAAGTAAACCTATCAATGTGTTTGGTAATAAATGGTGACTGGACGGACAACAGAGCAGCTATGGAAACTGTTGGCTTAATGATATCCAATACCTTTCATAATAATAATGATAGTAATGATAGTAATTATAGTAATGAAAAGGTTTTACTGTAGCAAAAATAAGCATTTTTCCAAGCGGAATACTAATTGGTAGCTTTGACAATACTTTTCCTAACACAGTCACGTGTTCCGTCACCTCATGAATTGCTTCATTCTTGAACGAAATTTATTATTTATTATATATTATTACTTATTATTATTACTATTTATTATTATTTACTATTTCTTATTTATTATTATTTATTTATTTACTATTATTATTACTATTTCATTAAAACCTTTTTTAAATAATCTAATCCCAATTCTATATCATCTTTGTTGGGAGGCTCGATGAAATCAAAAGTACGCGGGTCAGTATTCGTCATTACTTTTATCTATTCATTATTATTGGTATTACAATTAATTATGATTATGAATATGCATGTGACTATTTTTAAAGTTCTTCATGAAATATAAAACCAAACTCGCAGTAAACTTTAACACCAAAAAATAGTAGTGTTGTGATACTTTCTTATGATAAGAAATAGGTGTAGCTCATTCCACGTGGTGTACACGTGTAGGCGACAACAGAATAATATACAAAAATATTCATTAAAAAAATTGACTAAATGCTAAAGTTCAAATTATATGCAATGTGTTACACTTTAAAAATAAAAAAAAAATTATCCAATGGAAACTTTATGCCTAAAGCTACCAATACTGTGTATACATCTCGTTATACTTTTCTATACCAACATTTATTAAATATAAACAAGCTTAAAGCTACCATTAGCATTGCGCTATACTTTATTAAATTTGTGTAAATTCAGTAAATTTTGTGAAACGGCTATCACTGTTTACTACAAGCTAAAGTTATTTATTTATTATTTTTAAAAGCACTATAAACGAAGACGTTAAAAAAAATGAAAATATTTTTAATTCATTAAATTTCATAATAATACTGAAGTAATTATAAAAATGAAAAAAAAACAATATTTTAGATTATTATGAAACCAGTAAAAACTTTTTAAAAAAAATATTAATTTCTCGAAAAAGGTCAACATAATAACTCTTAGCTAATAAGAAAATGATATTAAGTAAATAATTTTAATGAAATTAATCGCCTGAAGAAGCATAGAAACAATCGGAACACGTTGAATTTCCGGAGTCGAGTAGCGGCTGAATGCTTGATAGTCGTTGTTATCGTACAAACGAAAGCAAACTCCTGTTTAAAGTATAAGAAAATATAATGAATTAATAATAAATAATAACAAAAAAGAGTAAAAAATACAATAAAGAACTAAAAACAATAAAATATAAATTCATTATATAATAAACAAATAAATCTTTTTATCAACATATAAATTCTGAACTTTTCTTAAGAAAAATAATGAAAAATATAGATAAGAAAAAAAATTCCTTTTTCAAAAAATATAATGAATTATTTGAAAAAATAATAAAATCCACTAAATTTCTACTTATTCATTATAATTTATAAAATAAAAAAGAGCCGAAAAAAGAGTTTAACTTTCCTTTTTCTACTTAATGGTGAATACTAACATAATTTAATAATTTGCAGTATAAGTAATAATTATATTCACTAAAATTTCTGTTTATTCATGATAATTTAAAAAACATACAAAGAAATAGCGGTCCTAAATTTTTTCTTTACATTTTTTACTTAATAGTGGATACTAATATAATAATAATATTACTAAATTTTTTGCTTATTTATTATAATTTATAATACAAAATATATTAAGAATGAGGCTCAAAAAATTGTAAATTTTTTTTTACTTAATAGCAGACACTAACAGTAGTGATAATATTGAATTCATATAGAAAAAGTAACTATTTTTCACTCCTGCAAAATTTCATTATATTTTCTTATGGTATTATCATTACTAAAATTACTTTTCAATATTTTTTTTATTAGTACAACTGTTACAAATAATCACGTATTATAAATTTTTTTTTAGGCATTATCAATATTGAAAAATAGTTCACATTATTTTTTCTGATATAACAATAAGTTATTAATATATTTCTTTATTAGTATTGTCATAGAAAAATTTTCATTACATTATTATATTCATTGTCACCGAAAAAAAAACATTTTTAATTTTTATAAAAGTATAATTTTTTTATTCATTGTTACTTATTATAAATATTTATTATTGTTACAAAAAGTTATTTATTGTATTCTTTTTCAGTACAGTATATTCATTATTATTACTAATAATTATTATCATTGTTGTTATAGAAAAATATTTATTGTATTCTTTTTCAGTAACAAATTAATTATATTATTATTTATTATAATTATTTACTTTTATTGTTACAGAAAAATATTTATTGTATCCCCTTCCAGTACAAAATATATTCATTATTTATTATAATAATTGACTATTATTCTTACAGAAATAAATTTATAATCTTTTTCAGTAAATTTGTTACAAAAAACAATATCATAATTTTTTTTGATTATAATATTGCAAATATATTTTTATTATATATACTTAATAAAATTGTTACAAAAAGTATTTAGTTTAACACTTTTTTTAATAAAAGTTCATAACTTTTTTTTATTAGTATTATTGTTAATGAAAAATATTTTTTAAAAATTTTATTTATTTCCTTGTTATTCGTGCGAAATAGGCTGCATAATTTACAAACCAGAAGCTTACTTTTCCATTTACACTTTTACTGGTAAACTATAAATGTTGGTCAATGAAGTTTAGTGACGTTATTTGAGCGGAGGGGAGTATAAGCAAGATTTCACAAAAAATAGACCATTTATAAATATTTATTTTCTTGATAGCAATAAAAAATAAATTATAAAATAGTTATAATAAATTGGTAAAAGTTTTATCTTAATAATTATGTATTTCTTTTTCATTTTATTTTTTCAACTTTGGAACAAAAGTAATTACTTTTTTCAAATATAATAATAAATGAAGTATGAAAAATTCCCCAACAAAAACTTATTAAAATATAGTATACCTGCTATGTGACTCTGTAATATCGCCAAAAAAATACTTTATATGCACCACTTGCACATGTTAGTGATTGCTTATGAAAACTTAAACCTCTAATTATGATTGGCGCCTTCTACACCAAAAGCACACTTGGCAAACTTTTTAAAAATAATATTTTTAAGGCCGTCAAAATGGATCTAACAAATTTTTTTTCATTATTACTTATGCTGTTCCTTTAACTCATAATTTCCTTTAAATTTTTTTCTTATAAGCGAACTTCCAGCGTAAAGTTTCATTATATGTTTTTTAAATAAAAGCTACTAACCAAACGGCGTTTCTCAAAATTTTTTAAACTTTTTTCAATATTATTTCCATAAAAGTAGTAAATAAATATAGTTTAGCCAATAACAAGGCGTAAAAAGTAGTATAAAAAAACCGTAGGCCTTTGCTTTACCCAATGAAACTTAAGGTTTTTTAACCAATACTATTCTTGCTAACAGATTTTACTAAAAAATGTTTTTTATTTAAGAATAACCAATAAAATAAAAATAATTTTAATAAAAGTCATAAACTGCAAACTAAGGAAAAGCAATAAAACTTTCATTAATATAATTGTATTTATTATAATAAACTTTTTATTAAGTAGTAAAAAGTTAATAAGAATAATTAGAAAAATAGTTAATGTTTATATAAACTTTTACTATTAGAGCAGTTTATTTTACTTATTTTATATATAATATCTACTTTTACTTATTAATAAAAAAAATAGTGATAATAATAATAATGACCCGGCCCAGTCCGTCCTGCCCGCCCTTTTCTTTGCTCTGCGCTGGCCTGGCTAATCCAGTACTCCGTTAAGCGCTGCATGTTAACTTTACTGTCATACGCCATTTCCTTTACCTGAAAAATAGTGACAAATAATAATAATGAAGATGGTGACAATAATAATAATGAAACTTTTCCGGAATCAATAACAAAACGAATGCCGTCAATCGTAATAGAAGTTTCAGCAATATTAGTGGAGATTATGCACTTCCGCTTCCCTTCAGGAGCGCTTTCAAACACTTTATCTATAATTATTTAATAATTATTATTACTATTAACTCATTATTATTTTATTATTACTATATAAAACAAAAGTTGGACAATAAAATATATAAAAAAAGTATATATAATGACACTTAATACTACACTAAAATTTAAGGTTTTTATATTTTTACGAATGAAATGAATGCTCATTAATAAACCCACTTGATATCTACAGGAGTGGAATGCTAGTGGCTGGGTACGACAAAGTGCAACAATTAGTCCTCTAATAACAATAAATTTTAGCAAATGAAGGGATCGGCTATCAAATTTAAGCCAATCCTTAAAATTAACTGCCTGTTATTGGCTGCAATGCCCCTTATCCCCATAGAAAATTTTATGAAGACTTAAACGAATTGCCAGCTGAACAGCTTCTAGCCGGCTTTTAAGAGCAGTAACTTTTTATAGGTACTAAAGTTTCCTACTCGGGCAAGTTACAAGGCCATTAGCTGAAAAAGAACTATTTATAACCAATGAGATACTGTCTTTTTTAGTATATAACCAATCACCTTACATATTTAAAAATAACTACAAAAAATGTAAGCATTTAAAAAAAATTATTTTTAAAACTTTAAATTTAAAAAATTGTAATAAAATATTTTTAAACAAATAAGCAATAAAAAAAGTAAAGGAAAAGAAAATAATGAATAATAATAATAATGAAAGAGCAAAACCCTGTTCAGCAAAACTCAGTAGAGAATGCAAAGGTAAAACAATCCACTGTTGGCTTTTTTCAGCAAATTTAGTGACCTCCTATTAAAATTTATATAATTACAAATAATAACTTAATAAAATATAAACCAATGAAAAGTATAATAGAAATTATGAAAGGCATATAGAGGATATAATAAAGAAATATAAATAATTTTCTATTATTCAAGTTTACAGAGAAATAAATAACAAAAGTTAGATATACAAAAAACTTCATTAATAATATTGAATAATAATAAATATATGAATTAAAGAAAATAAAAAAATGTATTAATAAAAGTATAGTAATAATAATAAACTTCAAACAAGGAATGTATTTCAGCCACGCCGCTCATAAACACTAAGACGTCCCCTGCATTTTTTCATTTCATTAATTTTAGTGAAAATTCTTCAGCATTACAGATAAATACGTGCCAACCTCTTTCTGTGATTGGATACGTTTGATCAATTTCTTCGAGGAGGCGGATGTACGGCCCTTTTTAATTTAAAATAATAATAATAAGAACACGTGTGTCCAGTTTTTTATGAAAATAATAAATAATAATACGTGTGTCCAATTTTTTCTCGACGATCTCCATTGGTGCTTCACTCGGTTTATAACGAACTTCAATATCATACAACCGGCCAGGTACCTTTTCAAGAAAAATAAAGAAAAAAACTAGTATTAGTAATAAAACTGAAAACAGTACTAAAGTTTATATATATGTCTAAAGGCTACCAAAAAGTACTCGACGGTACTAATTTCAGTACCCACATGATTTTAAATGTTATTTTTTAATAAATTATTCTAATAAAAAATAGTGAAGGTGATTGGAGAATCAAGCGACAGTCTATAGCAAGTTAGCAGCGATTCGCTAACAGGAAAGGCCTGAACTTATTATCTACTAATGAAAACATTGAAAAAAATTTAAGCTATACAAAAGGCTGATACATAATTACATAGAAGGGCCCAATTAAACTTATGGGAGCAAATAAATAAAAGTTCATATAAAATTCGAAAAACAAATTTTAAAAGATCCACTAAAACAGTGAAAATTACATTAAATAGTGAAGCAATAGTAACTTTTCACCACTAGAACCTCGAAAGATTGCAAAAAAGTGACCAAAACCAATAAAATTGCGGACATGATTGTATAACCCAATTAGAAACTCAGATACGAATTGCAAAGGCCCACTGGCTTAAAAGGCCCCAACAAGATACACAAACTACCAATAAGCTGACAGCTTCTTTGATGTAAAAGCTCACTCACAAAAAAAGTTATAAAAGTACTTAATAAGTCGAAAAAAACATAAAATATACAGAAAGAAAGATTATTAAATATATAATAAATACAGTAAATATTGTAAAGAATTTGTCTCAGGTTTTTTTGGCCAGCCAATTATTTTTGTTAAAATCACGCGGACTCGTAAATTACTATATTTTTTGGATAAATAATATAATCAAAATATATAAAGTCAAAGAAAGTGCCGTACAATACTCTTATTGGCTGAACAATATAAGCTGTCACCAACCTTATACGCCCCTTTACCAAAATATACAATAGTGCTAGGCCATCTCATTGGATAGTAAAAAAGAACTTCATAAATTATTACGAAATTATTAATAAAACTCTACACTTCATAGAATGAAGTTCTTTAAAGAATAGTAAATTTTATAAGAAAAAAATGATTGAACGCGCTAAAAAAAACCTGAATAATAGGTGAGCTCTGGAAATATAATGAAAATAAATCAATATTAATAGTGGCGGACATTAATATGAGCTTCAAGTCCGCCCGTTTGCACTATTTATTATGAAAAAATATTAAAAAAAATAAGTACATAATAAAATAAGCAAAATGATAAATATTTAAAGATACTTATTAAAAATATAATAAGTAATTAAAAAGATAAGCATAACATTTATGTATACAATATTACTACTTTTTTAGTTTATATATAAATTTTATAGTAATAACAAACTTTTTAATAAATAAAACTTTTGTTAAAAAAATAAAAGGTATATTCTTAATTATAAGTAAATATATAAAAAAGCAAAATTTTTAAGTATATATTATTATTTCTTAATATGATAAGAAAAAAGGAAAAGTTGTCATAGTGAAACTAAGTAAATAAAAAATAATATAAGCAAAATTTTAAGTATATAATGTTAAAGAAAAATAGGAAAAGTTTTCATAATAAAAATAATAATAACCAATAAAAAAATATAATACAAAGTAAAATAAAAATAAGCAAAAGTATAATTAAATATAACTAATTATAAAAATAAAAAAAGCATTAAATAAAAAGTTATCATAATTATTATTGATTTATTTTTCATAATAAAATAATGAAACTTTTATATGAATTTTTTTGGTATGACATTATTAATAACATTTATTTTTAATATTTAAAAGGTTTTTTTGTTTTCTGTTTATTTTTTTTTATTAATAGTAATAACTTTTTCTTATTTATTATTTAAAAAAATTATTTTTCGTATAATAATAATAAAAATAACTAAAATTTACTGTAAAAGTTCTATTATTTCTATTTTTTGGTATATACTTTTTAATGATAACAATAACTTTAATAAAAAAATTTTATTATTTTCTTTTGTTTATTAATGATAAAAATAACTTTTATGAATTATATTTAATGAAAATACAATGCAACAAAAGTTACGATAATTATAAATAATAAACAATAATTATAATTCTGTAAAAAATCCAACGAGTAAACTTTTCATCATTCCCAGTAAAAAGTCGCAGTAAATATTTCTCTCATGCACCTGAAAAAAAAAGTTGAGACGCATAAAAATTAGTGATGTGTATAATTATAATTATAAATAAATATACAAAAATATAATAAATAATAATAATATGAAAAAGCATATATTGATACACAGAAATAATGATAATAAAATATAGATTGATACATAAAAATAAATAATTATAATAAATATATGATGATATATGCAAATACAAATAACAATGGTATACAAAAATTAATAATAATATATATTGATACACAAAAAATAAATAATAATTAATAAAAATATAAATATAAGAAAGTATATATTAAAAAAATTAAAATGAATACTAATAAAAAATAAAAAAATATATCGATAAATAAATAAAAAATAGTAAAAATAATAATAAAATGTACTTCATCCATAATCACAAGCTCGTATTTTGATAAAAGCGGATCGGAAGCGAGTTGCCGAAGTAATAACCCTAAAAATAATTATAATAAGTAAACAGTCTATAAGAACTAGAAAAGAATAATAAGAAAATATTATATGAAAAGTTAAAAATAAGTATATATTATAGAAAAGGTACAAAAACTAAAGAATAAGAAGAAAATAATATATTAGAATAATAAAAAATATTATAATAATAAGAAAATATCATTTTAAAAGTATAAAAAAAATAATAATAAGTAAATATTATATAGAAGATATAAAGAAATTAATAATAATAAGTAAATTTTATGTAAAAGTATAATAATAAGTAAATATCATATAAAAGTATACGAATAATAATAAGTAAATATTAGAGAAGAGTATCATAATAGTACGTCATTCATAAAAATTTAAAAAAGCTATTTTTAAATAAGTGTTATGATGCTAATAATAATTATTATTTATAACGAAGTAAAAATAATAAATATATATTTGATAAAAATTATGATAAAATACAATAATAAAACTAGAAATGTTGAAAATAATAGTTCACAATAATTATTGTACTAAATATATTGGAAAATATTATATAAATATAAGCGTAACAATTTAGAATAATAATAAAATAAAAAAAGCAAATAATAAACTGAAATTGAATAATTAGAAAAAATGATGGCTCAAAAAACTACGTCATTGACTAAAAAAATTTTTACTATTTTCCATTGGTTAACGCATTAAGAGACACAAAAAAGTTGGTTATAAATTATACTTTTATTAGTAAAAGTTTGTTTCTTTTCCCAGTTACTTATGGAATATAGTATTATTTATAATATATATAAAGAAAAAAATTTATTACCAAATGGTTGATAATAATAAGTATATCCATAAAAATAATGAATAATAATTATTAGTATATTATAGAAAGAAATTTATTAACAAATAGTATATAATAATAAATATATTCACAAAAAATTATAAATAGTAATTATTATTATATAGAAAGAAATTTATCAACAAATGGTAATAATAAATACATTCATAATTATTATAATAATTATTTTATTATGGTATATAAAAAAATTCTTAACGAATTGTAAATAATAATAAATATATTATAAAAAATAATGAAAACACATTAATATATATATATTTATAAACAAATAGTAAATAATTATTAATATATTCAAAAAATAATGAATAATTATTATAATTAACATTCCATTATTATTGTATATAAAAAAAACTTTCTTAACAAATAGTAAGTAACCATAAATATAGTAAGAAAGAATAATGAATTATCATTTCATTATTATTAAACCTTCAGTTAAAAAAAGGATCTTCGTTTTTCGAGTTTTCGAGGTATCAAATCGAATCTGGTAAGCGATTTCGGTATCGTAAACATTTAAAGTTTCTAAAATATTTTAGTTAATAACTTTATCTATAAACTACCAATCATATTACCAAATGAGACTCTTTTAGCCAATGAAATGCAAGCAATTCGTCTTGGCTGAGTGCAAGCAATTCCTGTGTACCTGACGAATCGATATTGGTAGACTTTACAAAAAGTTTATACATAATAAATGTTGAATCTATTTGTTCACCAAAAGTACCATAAAACTTCCATATTAAGAAATGTTGGGATAATAAAAAAGTTTTTTAAGTTATATATATAAACGAAGAGTCCCTGCATTTAATTTTAATTTTAACTATGCGTTCTCCTGCTTTCTGAAAAATCATTACTTTGTTGAGTTTTTTCATGAATTTTTTGTCAAGTTTATAATTAGACAATATAAAAAAATTTTAACTTCGGTATTATAGTAACACTTTATAAAGGAGTTAATGATTGGCCAATAATTATATTAAATAATAAATAAAATGAAAAGGCCATAGAAAAGTTCGAATAATAAATACTTCAAACTTTTTATGCAGAAAACGAGTTACTAGTATATTAGTTTTTTATGAATCAAACTCTTTATTATTTATATTATCATTACTTTCATTATTTATATTGTTGTGACCCATATAATTTGTATTATTATTACTTTTGGTATTTATATTATTACTGTTGTTAAATAGCGCAAACTTATAATAAACTTTTACCCCATTTCTAAAAGATACTGTGGGACTTGTGTCGATTTTCCTGCGCCCGTGTCCGCCGCAATAATAGTGACCTTTAATAATAATAATAATAATAATAAATAAATAAATAATAATAATAAAACCTGATTGGTGGAGACAGCGGTTTTTATAGCCTCACGAAAAGCAGCAATTGGCAAAGAAGCCTGCGAACGTCGAAGAGTCTTCAACTGTTTAAAGTTTCTCATCTTTTTTTTTTATTTATAAAATACAAAAGAATTGTTTTATTATTACTAAAAGTGTATTCTTTACAAACAATAATATTAAAGTTTTTCTTAGTTTAATAAAAAAGTTATCAGACATAAATATATATCAAAAAAAAATTAAAAAGTTGTTACTGTATGTTAAATAAAAACTTAATATTAAAAATTATATATAAAGTTGTATTAAATAAATAAAAGAAAACTAATATAGTAATCAGTAAAATTCAAACATTATTAATAAAAAAGATAATAAAAGTTAAACAAAATATTATAAGAAAAGTAACAAAAAAGATAAAAAAAAGATAGTAATAAATAGTAAATATATAATTATCATATATAAGATAAAGTATTACTAAAGTACAACACAAAACTGATGAAGAAAAAAATTTATAGTATTAGTTGTAGATGTGCATATAAAGTTTTTATATATATTAAATTGTAAACTTATGAAAAATAATGAGAAGTAAAATAAAAAAATATTAAAAATATTTATATAAAAACTAATGAATTACTATAAACAGAATTACCCAACAAAAAATTTTGTATTATGTAAAACAGAAACTGTAGAATAGAATGAAAAGTATGTTCATTAAAAAAATAGATTACGATTTTTTATTAATAAAAATTAAATATTTATGATAAAAAATTAGCAAATATGAAAAAAATTGAAAAAAAAAGTATAAGCATAATGAAAAGTTTTTCAATAAAAATACTGAAACATAAAAGTTTATTATAAAAATAAAACAAATATAAAAATATTTCAGAAAAAACATATAGATAATAATAAATATATTAATTATTTAATAGAATTTTAGTAAAAAATAAGAATTATAACTTTTATAATAAAATACTGAAACATTAGATTTTTATCTAAACAATAAAACAAATATTAGAAAATATCAATAAAACTATAAATAATTCAAAAAATATTATTTTTTTAGAAAGTTTTAGTTAAAATTATTATAATGAAAGTTTATAATAAAAATACCTAAACAAAAATCTATTAGAAGAAATAAAACAAATATTAAAAATATCAAAAAAAGAGCATAATAAATAGAATTCCAAAAAAATAATTTATTATAAAAAGTAA
>NW_026972452.1:0-25651 GCF_036711695.1 Zophobas morio | reverse complement strand
GTGTTTGGTGGCTCAGAACCATCAAAAAACGTTGAAATATAGTTCAAATTCAATAAAAATCGACAAAAATACAGTTTCTAGCTAAAATTTGATGGTTTCGTTGCACTTTCCGAGCCCGTAGGGTATCTGATTGGCTTAAAAGTACAAGAAAACACTTCAAAAGTGACGTTTCTTAAGAATTTTAACAGTTTTCTTGTATCTACGAACGCCAGAATGCATAAAATTGACCTAAACGTCTCCTTTTCCTATTCTGAGTCGATTCTGCATGCTTTAAGTGTGTTTGGTGGCTCAGAACCATCAAAAAACGTTGAAATATAGTTCAAATTCAATAAAAATCGACAAAAATACAGTTTCTAGCTAAAATTTGATGGTTTCGTTGCACTTTCCGAGCCCGTAGGGTATCTGATTGGCTTAAAAGTACAAGAAAACACTTCAAAAGTGACGTTTCTGAAGAATTTTAACAGTTTTCTTGTATCTACGAACGCCAGAATGCATAAAATTGACCTAAACGTCTCTTTTTCCTATTCTGAGTCGATTCTGCATGCTTTAAGTGTGTTTGGTGGCTCAGAACCATCAAAAAACGTTGAAATATAGTTCAAATTCAATAAAAATCGACAAAAATACAGTTTCTAGCTAAAATTTGATGGTTTCGTTGCACTTTCCGAGCCCGTAGGGTATCTGATTGGCTTAAAAGTACAAGAAAACACTTCAAAAGTGACGTTTCTGAAGAATTTTAACAGTTTTCTTGTATCTACGAACGCCAGAATGCATAAAATTGACCTAAACGTCTCCTTTTCCTATTCTGAGTCGATTCTGCATGCTTTAAGTGTGTTTGGTGGCTCAGAACCATCAAAAAACGTTGAAATATAGTTCAAATTCAATAAAAATCGACAAAAATACAGTTTCTAGCTAAAATTTGATGGTTTCGTTGCACTTTCCGAGCCCGTAGGGTATCTGATTGGCTTAAAAGTACAAGAAAACACTTCAAAAGTGACGTTTCTGAAGAATTTTAACAATTTTCTTGTATCTACGAACGCCAGAATGCATAAAATTGACCTAAACGTCTCCTTTTCCTATTCTGAGTCGATTCTGCATGCTTTAAGTGTGTTTGGTGGCTCAGAACCATCAAAAAACGTTGAAATATAGTTCAAATTCAATAAAAATCGACAAAAATACAGTTTCTAGCTAAAATTTGATGGTTTCGTTGCACTTTCCGAGCCCGTAGGGTATCTGATTGGCTTAAAAGTACAAGAAAACACTTCAAAAGTGACGTTTCTGAAGAATTTTAACAGTTTTCTTGTATCTACGAACGCCAGAATGCGTAAAATTGACCTAAACGTCTCCTTTTCCTATTCTGAGTCGATTCTGCATGCTTTAAGTGTGTTTGGTGGCTCAGAACCATCAAAAAACGTTGAAATATATTTCAAATTCAATAAAAATCGACAAAAATACAGTTTCTAGCTAAAATTTGATGGTTTCGTTGCACTTTCCGAGCCCGTAGGGTATCTGATTGGCTTAAAAGTACAAGAAAACACTTCAAAAGTGACGTTTCTGAAGAATTTTAACAGTTTTCTTGTATCTACGAACGCCAGAATGCATAAAATTGACCTAAACGTCTCCTTTTCCTATTCTGAGTCGATTCTGCATGCTTTAAGTGTGTTTGGTGGCTCAGAACCATCAAAAAACGTTGAAATATAGTTCAAATTCAATAAAAATCGACAAAAATACAGTTTCTAGCTAAAATTTGATGGTTTCGTTGCACTTTCCGAGCCCGTAGGGTATCTGATTGGCTTAAAAGTACAAGAAAACACTTCAAAAGTGACGTTTCTGAAGAATTTTAACAGTTTTCTTGTATCTACGAACGCCAGAATGCATAAAATTGACCTAAACGTCTCCTTTTCCTATTCTGAGTCGATTCTGCATGCTTTAAGTGTGTTTGGTGGCTCAGAACCATCAAAAAACCTTGAAATTTAGTTCAAATTCAATAAAAATCGACAAAAATACAGTTTCTAGGTAAAATTTTATGGTTTCGTTGCTCTTTCCGAGCCCATAGGGTATCTGATTGGCTTAAAAGTACAAGAAAACACTTCAAAAGTGACGTTTCTGAAGAATTTTAACAGTTTTCTTGTATCTACGAACGCCAGAATGCATAAAATTGACCTAAACGTCTCCTTTTCCTATTCTGAGTCGATTCTGCATGCTTTAAGTGTGTTTGGTGGCTCAGAACCATCAAAAAACGTTGAAATATAGTTCAAATTCAATAAAAATCGACAAAAATACAGTTTCTAGCTAAAATTTGATGGTTTCGTTGCACTTTCCGAGCCCGTAGGGTATCTGATTGGCTTAAAAGTACAAGAAAACACTTCAAAAGTGACGTTTCTGAAGAATTTTAACAGTTTTCTTGTATCTACGAACGCCAGAATGCATAAAATTGACCTAAACGTCTCCTTTTCCTATTCTGAGTCGATTCTGCATGCTTTAAGTGTGTTTGGTGGCTCAGAACCATCAAAAAACGTTGAAATATAGTTCAAATTCAATAAAAATCGACAAAAATACAGTTTCTAGCTAAAATTTTATGGTTTCGTTGCACTTTCCGAGCCCGTAGGGTATCTGATTGGCTTAAAAGTACAAGAAAACACTTCAAAAGTGACGTTTCTGAAGAATTTTAACAGTTTTCTTGTATCTACGAACGCCAGAATGCATAAAATTGACCTAAACGTCTCCTTTTCCTATTCTGAGTCGATTCTGCATGCTTTAAGTGTGTTTGGTGGCTCAGAACCATCAAAAAACGTTGAAATATAGTTCAAATTCAATAAAAATCGACAAAAATACAGTTTCTAGCTAAAATTTGATGGTTTCGTTGCACTTTCCGAGCCCGTAGGGTATCTGATTGGCTTAAAAGTACAAGAAAACACTTCAAAAGTGACGTTTCTGAAGAATTTTAACAGTTTTCTTGTATCTACGAACGCCAGAATGCATAAAATTGACCTAAACGTCTCCTTTTCCTATTCTGAGTCGATTCTGCATGCTTTAAGTGTGTTTGGTGGCTCAGAACCATCAAAAAACGTTGAAATATAGTTCAAATTCAATAAAAATCGGCAAAAATACAGTTTCTAGCTAAAATTTGATGGTTTCGTTGCACTTTCCGAGCCCGTCGGGTATCTGATTGGCTTAAAAGTACAAGAAAACATTTCAAAAGTGACGTTTCTGAAGAATTTTAACAGTTTTCTTGTATCTACGAACGCCAGAATGCATAAAATTGACCTAAACGTCTCCTTTTCCTATTCTGAGTCGATTCTGCATGCTTTAAGTGTGTTTGGTGGCTCAGAACCATCAAAAAACGTTGAAATATAGTTCAAATTCAATAAAAATCGACAAAAATACAGTTTCTAGCTAAAATTTGATGGTTTCGTTGCACTTTCCGAGCCCGTAGGGTATCTGATTGGCTTAAAAGTACAAGAAAACACTTCAAAAGTGACGTTTCTGAAGAATTTTAACAGTTTTCTTGTATCTACGAACGCCAGAATGCATAAAATTAACCTAAACGTCTCCTTTTCCTATTCTGAATCGATTCTGCATGCTTTAAGTGTGTTTGGTGGCTCAGAACCATCAAAAAACGTTGAAATATAGTTCAAATTCAATAAAAATCGACAAAAATACAGTTTCTAGCTAAAATTTGATGGTTTTGTTGCACTTTCCGAGCCCGTAGGGTATCTGATTGGCTTAAAAGTACAAGAAAACACTTCAAAAGTGACGTTTCTGAAGAATTTTAACAGTTTTCTTGTATCTACGAACGCCAAAATGCATAAAATTGACCTAAACGTCTCCTTTTCCTATTCTGAGTCGATTCTGCATGCTTTAAGTGTGTTTGGTGGCTCAGAACCATCAAAAAACGTTGAAATATAGTTCAAATTCAATAAAAATCGACAAAAATACAGTTTCTAGCTAAAATTTGATGGTTTCGTTGCACTTTCCGAGCCCGTAGGGTATCTGATTGGCTTAAAAGTACAAGAAAACACTTCAAAAGTGACGTTTCTGAAGAATTTTAACAGTTTTCTTGTATCTACGAACGCCAGAATGCATAAAATTGACCTAAACGTCTCCTTTTCCTATTCTGAGTCGATTCTGCATGCTTTAAGTGTGTTTGGTGGCTCAGAACCATCAAAAAACGTTGAAATATAGTTCAAATTCAATAAAAATCGGCAAAAATACAGTTTCTAGCTAAAATTTGATGGTTTCGTTGCACTTTCCGAGCCCGTCGGGTATCTGATTGGCTTAAAAGTACAAGAAAACATTTCAAAAGTGACGTTTCTGAAGAATTTTAACAGTTTTCTTGTATCTACGAACGCCAGAATGCATAAAATTGACCTAAACGTCTCCTTTTCCTATTCTGAGTCGATTCTGCATGCTTTAAGTGTGTTTGGTGGCTCAGAACCATCAAAAAACGTTGAAATATAGTTCAAATTCAATAAAAATCGACAAAAATACAGTTTCTAGCTAAAATTTGATGGTTTCGTTGCACTTTCCGAGCCCGTAGGGTATCTGATTGGCTTAAAAGTACAAGAAAACACTTCAAAAGTGACGTTTCTGAAGAATTTTAACAGTTTTCTTGTATCTACGAACGCCAGAATGCATAAAATTGACCTAAACGTCTCCTTTTCCTATTCTGAATCGATTCTGCATGCTTTAAGTGTGTTTGGTGGCTCAGAACCATCAAAAAACGTTGAAATATAGTTCAAATTCAATAAAAATCGACAAAAATACAGTTTCTAGCTAAAATTTGATGGTTTTGTTGCACTTTCCGAGCCCGTAGGGTATCTGATTGGCTTAAAAGTACAAGAAAACACTTCAAAAGTGACGTTTCTGAAGAATTTTAACAGTTTTCTTGTATCTACGAACGCCAAAATGCATAAAATTGACCTAAACGTCTCCTTTTCCTATTCTGAGTCGATTCTGCATGCTTTAAGTGTGTTTGGTGGCTCAGAACCATCAAAAAACGTTGAAATATAGTTCAAATTCAATAAAAATCGACAAAAATACAGTTTCTAGCTAAAATTTGATGGTTTCGTTGCACTTTCCGAGCCCGTAGGGTATCTGATTGGCTTAAAAGTACAAGAAAACACTTCAAAAGTGACGTTTCTGAAGAATTTTAACAGTATTCTTGTATCTACGAACGCCAGAATGCTTAAAATTGACCTAAACGTCTTCTTTTCCTATTCTGAGTCGATTCTGCATGCTTTAAGTGTGTTTGGTGGCTCAGAACCATCAAAAAACGTTGAAATATAGTTCAAATTGAATAAAAATCGACAAAAATACAGTTTCTAGCTAAAATTTGATGGTTTCGTTGCACTTTCCGAGCCCGTAGGGTATCTGATTGGCTTAAAAGTACAAGAAAACACTTCAAAAGTGACGTTTCTGAAGAATTTTAACAGTTTTCTTGTATCTACGAACGCCAGAATGCATAAAATTGACCTAAACGTCTCCTTTTCCTATTCTGAGTCGATTCTGCATGCTTTAAGTGTGTTTGGTGGCTCAGAACCATCAAAAAACGTTGAAATATAGTTCAAATTCAATAAAAATCGACAAAAATACAGTTTCTAGCTAAAATTTGATGGTTTCGTTGCACTTTCCGAGCCCGTAGGGTATCTGATTGGCTTAAAAGTACAAGAAAACACTTCAAAAGTGACGTTTCTGAAGAATTTTAACAGTTTTCTTGTATCTACGAACGCCAGAATGCATAAAATTGACCTAAACGTCTCCTTTTCCTATTCTGAGTCGATTCTGCATGCTTTAAGTGTGTTTGGTGGCTCAGAACCATCAAAAAACGTTGAAATATAGTTCAAATTCAATAAAAATCGACAAAAATACAGTTTCTAGCTAAAATTTGATGGTTTCGTTGCACTTTCCGAGCCCGTAGGGTATCTGATTGGCTTAAAAGTACAAGAAAACACTTCAAAAGTGACGTTTCTGAAGAATTTTAACAGTTTTCTTGTATCTACGAACGCCAGAATGCATAAAATTGACCTAAACGTCTCCTTTTCCTATTCTGAGTCGATTCTGCATGCTTTAAGTGTGTTTGGTGGCTCAGAACCATCAAAAAACATTGAAATATAGTTCAAATTCAATAAAAATCGACAAAAATACAGTTTCTAGCTAAAATTGGATGGTTTCGTTGCACTTTACCGTGCCCGTTGGGTATCTGATTGGCTTAAAAGTACAAGAAAACACTTCAAAAGTGACGTTTCTGAAGAATTTTAACAGTTTTCTTGTATCTACGAACGCCAGAATGCATAAAATTGACCTAAACGTCTCCTTTTCCTATTCTGAGTCGATTCTGCATGCTTTAAGTGTGTTTGGTGGCTCAGAACCATCAAAAAACGTTGAAATATAGTTCAAATTCAATAAAAATCGACAAAAATACAGTTTCTAGCTAAAATTTGATGGTTTCGTTGCACTTTCCGAGCCCGTAGGGTATCTGATTGGCTTAAAAGTACAAGAAAACACTTCAAAAGTGACGTTTCTGAAGAATTTTAACAGTTTTCTTGTATCTACGAACGCCAGAATGCATAAAATTGACCTAAACGTCTCCTTTTCCTATTCTGAGTCGATTCTGCATGCTTTAAGTGTGTTTGGTGGCTCAGAACCATCAAAAAACGTTGAAATATAGTTCAAATTCAATAAAAATCGACAAAAATACAGTTTGTAGCTAAAATTTGATGGTTTCGTTGCACTTTCCGAGCCCGTAGGGTATCTGATTGGCTTAAAAGTACAAGAAAACACTTCAAAAGTGACGTTTCTGAAGAATTTTAACAGTTTTCTTGTATCTACGAACGCCAGAATGCATAAAATTGACCTAAACGTCTCCTTTTCCTATTCTGAGTCGATTCTGCATGCTTTAAGTGTGTTTGGTGGCTCAGAACCATCAAAAAACGTTGAAATATAGTTCAAATTCAATAAAAATCGACAAAAATACAGTTTCTAGCTAAAATTTGATGGTTTCGTTGCACTTTCCGAGCCCGTCGGGTATCTGATTGGCTTAAAAGTACAAGAAAACACTTCAAAAGTGACGTTTCTGAAGAATTTTAACAGTTTTCTTGTATCAACGAACGCCAGAATGCATAAAATTGACCTAAACGTCTCCTTTTCCTATTCTGAGTCGATTCTGCATGCTTTAAGTGTGTTTGGTGGCTCAGAACCATCAAAAAACGTTGAAATATAGTTCAAATTCAATAAAAATCGACAAAAATACAGTTTCTAGCTAAAATTTTATGGTTTCGTTGCACTTTCCGAGCCCGTAGGGTATCTGATTGGCTTAAAAGTACAAGAAAACACTTCAAAAGTGACGCTTCTGAAGAATTTTAACAGTTTTCTTGTATCTACGAACGCCAGAATGCATAAAATTGACCTAAACGTCTCCTTTTCCTATTCTGAGTCGATTCTGCATGCTTTAAGTGTGTTTGGTGGCTCAGAACCATCAAAAAAACGTTGAAATATAGTTCAAATTCAATAAAAATCGACAAAAATACAGTTTCTAGCTAAAATTTGATGGTTTCGTTGCACTTTCCGAGCCCGTAGGGTATCTGATTGGCTTAAAAGTACAAGAAAACACTTCAAAAGTGACGTTTCTGAAGAATTTTAACAGTTTTCTTGTATCTACGAACGCCAGAATGCATAAAATTGACCTAAACGTCTCCTTTTCCTATTCTGAGTCGATTCTGCATGCTTTAAGTGTGTTTGGTGGCTCAGAACCATCAAAAAACGTTGAAATATAGTTCAAATTCAATAAAAATCGACAAAAATACAGTTTCTAGCTAAAATTGGATAGTTTCGTTGCACTTTACCGTGCCCGTTGGGTATCTGATTGGCTTAAAAGTACAAGAAAACACTTCAAAAGTGACGTTTCTGAAGAATTTTAACAGTTTTCTTGTATCTACGAACGCCAGAATGCATAAAATTGACCTAAACGTCTCCTTTTCCTATTCTGAGTCGATTCTGCATGCTTTAAGTGTGTTTGGTGGCTCAGAACCATCAAAAAACGTTGAAATATAGTTCAAATTCAATAAAAATCGACAAAAATACAGTTTCTAGCTAAAATTTGATGGTTTCGTTGCACTTTCCGAGCCCGTAGGGTATCTGATTGGCTTAAAAGTACAAGAAAACACTTCAAAAGTGACGTTTCTGAAGAATTTTAACAGTTTTCTTGTATCTACGAACGCCAGAATGCATAAAATTGACCTAAACGTCTCCTTTTCCTATTCTGAGTCGATTCTGCATGCTTTAAGTGTGTTTGGTGGCTCAGAACCATCAAAAAACGTTGAAATATAGTTCAAATTCAATAAAAATCGACAAAAATACAGTTTGTAGCTAAAATTTGATGGTTTCGTTGCACTTTCCGAGCCCGTAGGGTATCTGATTGGCTTAAAAGTACAAGAAAACACTTCAAAAGTGACGTTTCTGAAGAATTTTAACAGTTTTCTTGTATCTACGAACGCCAGAATGCATAAAATTGACCTAAACGTCTCCTTTTCCTATTCTGAGTCGATTCTGCATGCTTTAAGTGTGTTTGGTGGCTCAGAACCATCAAAAAACGTTGAAATATAGTTCAAATTCAATAAAAATCGACAAAAATACAGTTTCTAGCTAAAATTTGATGGTTTCGTTGCACTTTCCGAGCCCGTCGGGTATCTGATTGGCTTAAAAGTACAAGAAAACACTTCAAAAGTGACGTTTCTGAAGAATTTTAACAGTTTTCTTGTATCAACGAACGCCAGAATGCATAAAATTGACCTAAACGTCTCCTTTTCCTATTCTGAGTCGATTCTGCATGCTTTAAGTGTGTTTGGTGGCTCAGAACCATCAAAAAACGTTGAAATATAGTTCAAATTCAATAAAAATCGACAAAAATACAGTTTCTAGCTAAAATTTGATGGTTTCGTTGCACTTTCCGAGCCCGTAGGGTATCTGATTGGCTTAAAAGTACAAGAAAACACTTCAAAAGTGACGTTTCTGAAGAATTTTAACAGTTTTCTTGTATCTACGAACGCCAGAATGCATAAAATTGACCTAAACGTCTCCTTTTCCTATTCTGAGTCGATTCTGCATGCTTTAAGTGTGTTTGGTGGCTCAGAACCATCAAAAAACGTTGAAATATAGTTCAAATTCAATAAAAATCGACAAAAATACAGTTTCTAGCTAAAATTTGATGGTTTCGTTGCACTTTCCGAGCCCGTAGGGTATCTGATTGGCTTAAAAGTACAAGAAAACACTTCAAAAGTGACGTTTCTGAAGAATTTTAACAGTTTTCTTGTATCTACGAACGCCAGAATGCATAAAATTGACCTAAACGTCTCCTTTTCCTATTCTGAGTCGATTCTGCATGCTTTAAGTGTGTTTGGTGGCTCAGAACCATCAAAAAACGTTGAAATATAGTTCAAATTCAATAAAAATCGACAAAAATACAGTTTCTAGCTAAAATTTGATGGTTTCGTTGCACTTTCCGAGCCCGTAGGGTATCTGATTGGCTTAAAAGTACAAGAAAACACTTCAAAAGTGACGTTTCTGAAGAATTTTAACAGTTTTCTTGTATCTACGAACGCCAGAATGCATAAAATTGACCTAAACGTCTCCTTTTCCTATTCTGAGTCGATTCTGCATGCTTTAAGTGTGTTTGGTGGCTCAGAACCATCAAAAAACGTTGAAATATAGTTCAAATTCAATAAAAATCGACAAAAATACAGTTTCTAGCTAAAATTTGATGGTTTCGTTGCACTTTCCTGGCCCGTTGGGTATCTGATTGGCTTAAAAGTACAAGAAAACACTTCAAAAGTGACGTTTCTGAAGAATTTTAACAGTTTTCTTGTATCTACGAACGCCAGAATGCATAAAATTGACCTAAACGTCTCCTTTTCCTATTCTGAGTCGATTCTGCATGCTTTAAGTGTGTTTGGTGGCTCAGAACCATCAAAAAACGTTGAAATATAGTTCAAATTCAATAAAAATCGACAAAAATACAGTTTCTAGCTAAAATTTGATGGTTTCGTTGCACTTTCCGAGCCCGTAGGGTATCTGATTGGCTTAAAAGTACAAGAAAACACTTCAAAAGTGACGTTTCTGAAGAATTTTAACAGTTTTCTTGTATCTACGAACGCCAGAATGCATAAAATTGACCTAAACGTCTCCTTTTCCTATTCTGAGTCGATTCTGCATGCTTTAAGTGTGTTTGGTGGCTCAGAACCATCAAAAAACGTTGAAATATAGTTCAAATTCAATAAAAATCGACAAAAATACAGTTTCTAGCTAAAATTTGATGGTTTCGTTGCACTTTCCGAGCCCGTAGGGTATCTGATTGGCTTAAAAGTACAAGAAAACACTTCAAAAGTGACGTTTCTGAAGAATTTTAACAGTTTTCTTGTATCTACGAACGCCAGAATGCATAAAATTGACCTAAACGTCTCCTTTTCCTATTCTGAGTCGATTCTGCATGCTTTAAGTGTGTTTGGTGGCTCAGAACCATCAAAAAACGTTGAAATATAGTTCAAATTCAATAAAAATCGACAAAAACACAGTTTCTAGCTAAAATTTGATGGTTTCGTTGCACTTTCCGAGCCCGTAGGGTATCTGATTGGCTTAAAAGTACAAGAAAACACTTCAAAAGTGACGTTTCTGAAGAATTTTAACAGTTTTCTTGTATCTACGAACGCCAGAATGCATAAAATTGACCTAAACGTCTCCTTTTCCTATTCTGAGTCCATTTTGCATGCTTTAAGTGTGTTTGGTGGCTCAGAACCATCAAAAAACGTTGAAATATAGTTCAAATTCAATAAAAATCGACAAAAATACAGTTTCTAGCTAAAATTTGATGGTTTCGTTGCACTTTCCGAGCCCGTCGGGTATCTGATTGGCTTAAAAGTACAAGAAAACACTTCAAAAGTGACGTTTCTGAAGAATTTTAACAGTTTTCTTGTATCAACGAACGCCAGAATGCATAAAATTGACCTAAACGTCTCCTTTTCCTATTCTGAGTCGATTCTGCATGCTTTAAGTGTGTTTGGTGGCTCAGAACCATCAAAAAACTTTGAAATATAGTTCAAATTCAATAAAAATCGACAAAAATACAGTTTCTAGCTAAAATTTGATGGTTTCGTTGCACTTTCCGAGCCCGTAGGGTATCTGATTGGCTTAAAAGTACAAGAAAACACTTCAAAAGTGACGTTTCTGAAGAATTTTAACAGTTTTCTTGTATCTACGAACGCCAGAATGCATAAAATTGACCTAAACGTCTCCTTTTCCTATTCTGAGTCGATTCTGCATGCTTTAAGTGTGTTTGGTGGCTCAGAACCATCAAAAAACTTTGAAATATAGTTCAAATTCAATAAAAATCGACAAAAATACAGTTTCTAGCTAAAATTTGATGGTTTCGTTGCACTTTCCGAGCCCGTTGGGTATCTGATTGGCTTAAAAGTACAAGAAAACACTTCAAAAGTGACGTTTCTGAAGAATTTTAACAGTTTTCTTGTATCTACGAACGCCAGAATGCATAAAATTGACCTAAACGTCTCCTTTTCCTATTCTGAGTCGATTCTGCATGCTTTAAGTGTGTTTGGTGGCTCAGAACCATCAAAAAACGTTGAAATATAGTTCAAATTCAATAAAAATCGGCAAAAATACAGTTTCTAGCTAAAATTTGATGGTTTCGTTGCACTTTCCGAGCCCGTAGGGTATCTGATTGGCTTAAAAGTACAAGAAAACACTTCAAAAGTGACGTTTCTGAAGAATTTTAACAGTTTTCTTGTATCTACGAACGCCAGAATGCATAAAATTGACCTAAACGTCTCCTTTTCCTATTCTGAGTCGATTCTGCATGCTTTAAGTGTGTTTGGTGGCTCAGAACCATCAAAAAACATTGAAATATAGTTCAAATTCAATAAAAATCGACAAAAATACAGTTTCTAGCTAAAATTTGATGGTTTCGTTGCACTTTCCGAGCCCGTAGGGTATCTGATTGGCTTAAAAGTACAAGAAAACACTTCAAAAGTGACGTTTCTGAAGAATTTTAACAGTTTTCTTGTATCTACGAACGCCAGAATGCATAAAATTGACCTAAACGTCTCCTTTTCCTATTCTGAGTCCATTCTGCATGCTTTAAGTGTGTTTGGTGGCTCAGAACCATCAAAAAACGTTGAAATATAGTTCAAATTCAATAAAAATCGACAAAAATACAGTTTCTAGCTAAAATTTGATGGTTTCGTTGCACTTTCCGAGCCCGTCGGGTATCTGATTGGCTTAAAAGTACAAGAAAACACTTCAAAAGTGACGTTTCTGAAGAATTTTAACAGTTTTCTTGTATCAACGAACGCCAGAATGCATAAAATTGACCTAAACGTCTCCTTTTCCTATTCTGAGTCGATTCTGCATGCTTTAAGTGTGTTTGGTGGCTCAGAACCATCAAAAAACTTTGAAATATAGTTCAAATTCAATAAAAATCGACAAAAATACAGTTTCTAGCTAAAATTTGATGGTTTCGTTGCACTTTCCGAGCCCGTAGGGTATCTGATTGGCTTAAAAGTACAAGAAAACACTTCAAAAGTGACGTTTCTGAAGAATTTTAACAGTTTTCTTGTATCTACGAACGCCAGAATGCATAAAATTGACCTAAACGTCTCCTTTTCCTATTCTGAGTCGATTCTGCATGCTTTAAGTGTGTTTGGTGGCTCAGAACCATCAAAAAACTTTGAAATATAGTTCAAATTCAATAAAAATCGACAAAAATACAGTTTCTAGCTAAAATTTGATGGTTTCGTTGCACTTTCCGAGCCCGTAGGGTATCTGATTGGCTTAAAAGTACAAGAAAACACTTCAAAAGTGACGTTTCTGAAGAATTTTAACAGTTTTCTTGTATCTACGAACGCCAGAATGCATAAAATTGACCTAAACGTCTCCTTTTCCTATTCTGAGTCGATTCTGCATGCTTTAAGTGTGTTTGGTGGCTCAGAACCATCAAAAAACGTTGAAATATAGTTCAAATTCAATAAAAATCGGCAAAAATACAGTTTCTAGCTAAAATTTGATGGTTTCGTTGCACTTTCCGAGCCCGTAGGGTATCTGATTGGCTTAAAAGTACAAGAAAACACTTCAAAAGTGACGTTTCTGAAGAATTTTAACAGTTTTCTTGTATCTACGAACGCCAGAATGCATAAAATTGACCTAAACGTCTCCTTTTCCTATTCTGAGTCGATTCTGCATGCTTTAAGTGTGTTTGGTGGCTCAGAACCATCAAAAAACGTTGAAATATAGTTCAAATTCAATAAAAATCGACAAAAATACAGTTTCTAGCTAAAATTTGATGGTTTCGTTGCACTTTCCGAGCCCGTAGGGTATCTGATTGGCTTAAAAGTACAAGAAAACACTTCAAAAGTGACGTTTCTGAAGAATTTTAACAGTTTTCTTGTATCTACGAACGCCAGAATGCATAAAATTGACCTAAACGTCTCCTTTTCCTATTCTGAGTCGATTCTGCATGCTTTAAGTGTGTTTGGTGGCTCAGAACCATCAAAAAACGTTGAAATATAGTTCAAATTCAATAAAAATCGACAAAAATACAGTTTCTAGCTAAAATTTGATGGTTTCGTTGCACTTTCCGAGCCCGTAGGGTATCTGATTGGCTTAAAAGTACAAGAAAACACTTCAAAAGTGACGTTTCTGAAGAATTTTAACAGTTTTCTTGTATCTACGAACGCCAGAATGCATAAAATTGACCTAAACGTCTCCTTTTCCTATTCTGAGTCGATTCTGCATGCTTTAAGTGTGTTTGGTGGCTCAGAACCATCAAAAAACGTTGAAATATAGTTCAAATTCAATAAAAATCGACAAAAATACAGTTTCTAGCTAAAATTTGATGGTTTCGTTGCACTTTCCGAGCCCGTAGGGTATCTGATTGGCTTAAAAGTACAAGAAAACACTTCAAAAGTGACGTTTCTGAAGAATTTTAACAGTTTTCTTGTATCTACGAACGCCAGAATGCATAAAATTGACCTAAACGTCTCCTTTTCCTATTCTGAGTCGATTCTGCATGCTTTAAGTGTGTTTGGTGGCTCAGAACCATCAAAAAACCTTGAAATATAGTTCAAATTCAATAAAAATCGACAAAAATACAGTTTCTAGCTAAAATTTGATGGTTTCGTTGCACTTTCCGAGCCCGTAGGGTATCTGATTGGCTTAAAAGTACAAGAAAACACTTCAAAAGTGACGTTTCTGAAGAATTTTAACAGTTTTCTTGTATCTACGAACGCCAGAATGCATAAAATTAACCTAAACGTCTCCTTTTCCTATTCCGAGTCGATTCTGCATGCTTTAAGTGTGTTTGGTGGCTCAGAACCATCAAAAAACGTTGAAATATAGTTCAAATTCAATAAAAATCGACAAAAATACAGTTTCTAGCTAAAATTTGATGGTTTTGTTGCACTTTCCGAGCCCGTTGGGTATCTGATTGGCTTAAAAGTACAAGAAAACACTTCAAAAGTGACGTTTCTGAAGAATTTTAACAGTTTTCTTGTATCAACGAACGCCAGAATGCATAAAATTGACCTAAACGTCTCCTTTTCCTATTCTGAGTCGATTCTGCATGCTTTAAGTGTGTTTGGTGGCTCAGAACCATCAAAAAACGTTGAAATATAGTTCAAATTCAATAAAAATCGACAAAAGTACAGTTTCTAGCTAAAATTTGATGGTTTCGTTGCACTTTCCGAGCCCGTAGGGTATCTGATTGGCTTAAAAGTACAAGAAAACACTTCAAAAGTGACGTTTCTGAAGAATTTTAACAGTTTTCTTGTATCTACGAACGCCAGAATGCATAAAATTGACCTAAACGTCTCCTTTTCCTATTCCGAGTCGATTCTGCATGCTTTAAGTGTGTTTGGTGGCACAGAACCATCAAAAAACGTTGAAATATAGTTCAAATTCAATAAAAATCGACAAAAATACAGTTTCTAGCTAAAATTTGATGGTTTCGTTGCACTTTCCGAGCCCGTAGGGTATCTGATTGGCTTAAAAGTACAAGAAAACACTTCAAAAGTGACGTTTCTGAAGAATTTTAACAGTTTTCTTGTATCTACGAACGCCAGAATGCATAAAATTGACCTAAACGTCTCCTTTTCCTATTCTGAGTCGATTCTGCATGCTTTAAGTGTGTTTGGTGGCTCAGAACCATCAAAAAACGTTGAAATATAGTTCAAATTCAATAAAAATCGACAAAAATACAGTTTCTAGCTAAAATTTGATGGTTTCGTTGCACTTTCCGAGCCCGTAGGGTATCTGATTGGCTTAAAAGTACAAGAAAACACTTCAAAAGTGACGTTTCTGAAGAATTTTAACAGTTTTCTTGTATCTACGAACGCCAGAATGCATAAAATTGACCTAAACGTCTCCTTTTCCTATTCTGAGTCGATTCTGCATGCTTTAAGTGTGTTTGGTGGCTCAGAACCATCAAAAAACGTTGAAATATAGTTCAAATTCAATAAAAATCGACAAAAATACAGTTTCTAGCTAAAATTTTATGGTTTCGTTGCACTTTCCGAGCCCGTTGGGTATCTGATTGGCTTAAAAGTACAAGAAAACACTTCAAAAGTGACGTTTCTGAATAATTTTAACAGTTTTCTTGTATCTACGAACGCCAGAATGCATAAAATTGACCTAAACGTCTCCTTTTCCTATTCTGAGTCGATTCTGCATGCTTTAAGTGTGTTTGGTGGCTCAGAACCATCAAAAAACGTTGAAATATAGTTCAAATTCAATAAAAATCGACAAAACTACAGTTTCTAGCTAAAATTTGATGGTTTCGTTGCACTTTCCGAGCCCGTAGGGTATCTGATTGGCTTAAAAGTACAAGAAAACACTTCAAAAGTGACGTTTCTGAAGAATTTTAACAGTTTTCTTGTATCTACGAACGCCAGAATGCATAAAATTGACCTAAACGTCTCCTTTTCCTATTCTGAGTCGATTCTGCATGCTTTAAGTGTGTTTGGTGGCTCAGAACCATAAAAAACGTTGAAATATAGTTCAAATTCAATAAAAATCGACAAAAATACAGTTTCTAGCTAAAATTTGATGGTTTCGTTGCACTTTCCGAGCCCGTAGGTTATCTGATTGGCTTAAAAGTACAAGAAAACACTTCAAAAGTGACGTTTCTGAAGAATTTTAACAGTTTTCTTGTATCTACGAACGCCAGAATGCATAAAATTGACCTAAACGTCTCCTTTTCCTATTCTGAGTCGATTCTGCATGCTTTAAGTGTGTTTGGTGGCTCAGAACCATCAAAAAACGTTGAAATATAGTTCAAATTCAATAAAAATCGACAAAAATACAGTTTCTAGCTAAAATTTTATGGTTTCGTTGCACTTTCCGAGCCCGTAGGGTATCTGATTGGCTTAAAAGTACAAGAAAACACTTCAAAAGTGACGTTTCTGAAGAATTTTAACAGTTTTCTTGTATCTACGAACGCCAGAATGCATAAAATTGACCTAAACGTCTCCTTTTCCTATTCTGAGTCGATTCTGCATGCTTTAAGTGTGTTTGGTGGCTCAGAACCATCAAAAAACGTTGAAATATAGTTCAAATTCAATAAAAATCGACAAAACTACAGTTTCTAGCTAAAATTTGATGGTTTCGTTGCACTTTCCGAGCCCGTAGGGTATCTGATTGGCTTAAAAGTACAAGAAAACACTTCAAAAGTGACGTTTCTGAAGAATTTTAACAGTTTTCTTGTATCTACGAACGCCAGAATGCATAAAATTGACCTAAACGTCTCCTTTTCCTATTCTGAGTCGATTCTGCATGCTTTAAGTGTGTTTGGTGGCTCAGAACCATCAAAAAACGTTGAAATATAGTTCAAATTCAATAAAAATCGACAAAAATACAGTTTCTAGCTAAAATTTGATGGTTTCGTTGCACTTTCCGAGCCCGTAGGGTATCTGATTGGCTTAAAAGTACAAGAAAACACTTCAAAAGTGACGTTTCTGAAGAATTTTAACAGTTTTCTTGTATCTACGAACGCCAGAATGCATAAAATTGACCTAAACGTCTCCTTTTCCTATTCTGAGTCGATTCTGCATGCTTTAAGTGTGTTTGGTGGCTCAGAACCATCAAAAAACGTTGAAATATAGTTCAAATTCAATAAAAATCGACAAAAATACAGTTTCTAGCTAAAATTTGATGGTTTCGTTGCACTTTCCGAGCCCGTTGGGTATCTGATTGGCTTAAAAGTACAAGAAAACACTTCAAAAGTGACGTTTCTGAAGAATTTTAACAGTTTTCTTGTATCAACGAACGCCAGAATGCATAAAATTGACCTAAACGTCTCCTTTTCCTATTCTGAGTCGATTCTGCATGCTTTAAGTGTGTTTGGTGGCTCAGAACCATCAAAAAACCTTGAAATATAGTTCAAATTCAATAAAAATCGACAAAAATACAGTTTCTAGCTAAAATTTGATGGTTTCGTTGCACTTTCCGAGCCCGTAGGGTATCTGATTGGCTTAAAAGTACAAGAAAACACTTCAAAAGTGACGTTTCTGAAGAATTTTAACAGTTTTCTTGTATCTACGAACGCCAGAATGCATAAAATTAACCTAAACGTCTCCTTTTCCTATTCCGAGTCGATTCTGCATGCTTTAAGTGTGTTTGGTGGCTCACAACCATCAAAAAACGTTGCAATATAGTTCAAATTCAATAAAAATCGACAAAAATACAGTTTCTAGCTAAAATTTGATGGTTTTGTTGCACTTTCCGAGCCCGTTGGGTATCTGATTGGCTTAAAAGTACAAGAAAACACTTCAAAAGTGACGTTTCTGAAGAATTTTAACAGTTATCTTGTATCTACGAACGCCAGAATGCATAAACTTGACCTAAACGTCTCCTTTTCCTATTCTGAGTCGATTCTGCATGCTTTAAGTGTGTTTGGTGGCTCAGAACCATCAAAAAACGTTGAAATATAGTTCAAATTCAATAAAAATCGACAAAAATACAGTTTCTAGCTAAAATTTGATGGTTTCGTTGCACTTTCCGAGCCCGTAGGGTATCTGATTGGCTTAAAAGTACAAGAAAACACTTCAAAAGTGACGTTTCTGAAGAATTTTAACAGTTTTCTTGTATCTACGAACGCCAGAATGCATAAAATTGACCTAAACGTCTCCTTTTCCTATTCTGAGTCGATTCTGCATGCTTTAAGTGTGTTTGGTGGCTCAGAACCATCAAAAAACGTTGAAATATAGTTCAAATTCAATAAAAATCGACAAAAACACAGTTTCTAGCTAAAATTTGATGGTTTCGTTGCACTTTCCGAGCCCGTAGGGTATCTGATTGGCTTAAAAGTACAAGAAAACACTTCAAAAGTGACGTTTCTGAAGAATTTTAACAGTTTTCTTGTATCAACGAACGCCAGAATGCATAAAATTGACCTAAACGTCTCCTTTTCCTATTCTGAGTCGATTCTGCATGCTTTAAGTGTGTTTGGTGGCTCAGAACCATCAAAAAACCTTGAAATATAGTTCAAATTCAATAAAAATCGACAAAAATACAGTTTCTAGCTAAAATTTGATGGTTTCGTTGCACTTTCCGAGCCCGTAGGGTATCTGATTGGCTTAAAAGTACAAGAAAACACTTCAAAAGTGACGTTTCTGAAGAATTTTAACAGTTTTCTTGTATCTACGAACGCCAGAATGCATAAAATTAACCTAAACGTCTCCTTTTCCTATTCCGAGTCGATTCTGCATGCTTTAAGTGTGTTTGGTGGCTCAGAACCATCAAAAAACGTTGAAATATAGTTCAAATTCAATAAAAATCGACAAAAATACAGTTTCTAGCTAAAATTTGATGGTTTTGTTGCACTTTCCGAGCCCGTTGGGTATCTGATTGGCTTAAAAGTACAAGAAAACACTTCAAAAGTGACGTTTCTGAAGAATTTTAACAGTTTTCTTGTATCAACGAACGCCAGAATGCATAAAATTGACCTAAACGTCTCCTTTTCCTATTCTGAGTCGATTCTGCATGCTTTAAGTGTGTTTGGTGGCTCAGAACCATCAAAAAACGTTGAAATATAGTTCAAATTCAATAAAAATCGACAAAAGTACAGTTTCTAGCTAAAATTTGATGGTTTCGTTGCACTTTCCGAGCCCGTAGGGTATCTGATTGGCTTAAAAGTACAAGAAAACACTTCAAAAGTGACGTTTCTGAAGAATTTTAACAGTTTTCTTGTATCTACGAACGCCAGAATGCATAAAATTGACCTAAACGTCTCCTTTTCCTATTCCGAGTCGATTCTGCATGCTTTAAGTGTGTTTGGTGGCACAGAACCATCAAAAAACGTTGAAATATAGTTCAAATTCAATAAAAATCGACAAAAATACAGTTTCTAGCTAAAATTTGATGGTTTCGTTGCACTTTCCGAGCCCGTAGGGTATCTGATTGGCTTAAAAGTACAAGAAAACACTTCAAAAGTGACGTTTCTGAAGAATTTTAACAGTTTTCTTGTATCTACGAACGCCAGAATGCATAAAATTGACCTAAACGTCTCCTTTTCCTATTCTGAGTCGATTCTGCATGCTTTAAGTGTGTTTGGTGGCTCAGAACCATAAAAAACGTTGAAATATAGTTCAAATTCAATAAAAATCGACAAAAATACAGTTTCTAGCTAAAATTTGATGGTTTCGTTGCACTTTCCGAGCCCGTAGGTTATCTGATTGGCTTAAAAGTACAAGAAAACACTTCAAAAGTGACGTTTCTGAAGAATTTTAACAGTTTTCTTGTATCTACGAACGCCAGAATGCATAAAATTGACCTAAACGTCTCCTTTTCCTATTCTGAGTCGATTCTGCATGCTTTAAGTGTGTTTGGTGGCTCAGAACCATCAAAAAACGTTGAAATATAGTTCAAATTCAATAAAAATCGACAAAAATACAGTTTCTAGCTAAAATTTTATGGTTTCGTTGCACTTTCCGAGCCCGTAGGGTATCTGATTGGCTTAAAAGTACAAGAAAACACTTCAAAAGTGACGTTTCTGAAGAATTTTAACAGTTTTCTTGTATCTACGAACGCCAGAATGCATAAAATTGACCTAAACGTCTCCTTTTCCTATTCTGAGTCGATTCTGCATGCTTTAAGTGTGTTTGGTGGCTCAGAACCATCAAAAAACGTTGAAATATAGTTCAAATTCAATAAAAATCGACAAAACTACAGTTTCTAGCTAAAATTTGATGGTTTCGTTGCACTTTCCGAGCCCGTAGGGTATCTGATGGGCTTAAAAGTACAAGAAAACACTTCAAAAGTGACGTTTCTGAAGAATTTTAACAGTTTTCTTGTATCTACGAACGCCAGAATGCATAAAATTGACCTAAACGTCTCCTTTTCCTATTCTGAGTCGATTCTGCATGCTTTAAGTGTGTTTGGTGGCTCAGAACCATCAAAAAACGTTGAAATATAGTTCAAATTCAATAAAAATCGACAAAAATACAGTTTCTAGCTAAAATTTGATGGTTTCGTTGCACTTTCCGAGCCCGTAGGGTATCTGATTGGCTTAAAAGTACAAGAAAACACTTCAAAAGTGACGTTTCTGAAGAATTTTAACAGTTTTCTTGTATCTACGAACGCCAGAATGCATAAAATTGACCTAAACGTCTCCTTTTCCTATTCTGAGTCGATTCTGCATGCTTTAAGTGTGTTTGGTGGCTCAGAACCATCAAAAAACGTTGAAATATAGTTCAAATTCAATAAAAATCGACAAAAATACAGTTTCTAGCTAAAATTTGATGGTTTCGTTGCACTTTCCGAGCCCGTTGGGTATCTGATTGGCTTAAAAGTACAAGAAAACACTTCAAAAGTGACGTTTCTGAAGAATTTTAACAGTTTTCTTGTATCTACGAACGCCAGAATGCATAAAATTGACCTAAACGTCTCCTTTTCCTATTCTGAGTCGATTCTGCATGCTGTAAGTGTGTTTGGTGGCTCAGAACCATCAAAAAACGTTGAAATATAGTTCAAATTCAATAAAAATCGACAAAAATACAGTTTCTAGCTAAAATTTGATGGTTTCGTTGCACTTTCCGAGCCCGTAGGGTATCTGATTGGCTTAAAAGTACAAGAAAACACTTCAAAAGTGACGTTTCTGAAGAATTTTAACAGTTTTCTTGTATGTACGAACGCCAGAATGCATAAAATTGACCTAAACGTCTCCTTTTCCTATTCTGAGTCGATTCTGCATGCTTTAAGTGTGTTTGGTGGCTCAGAACCATCAAAAAACGTTGAAATATAGTTCAAATTCAATAAAAATCGACAAAAATACAGTTTCTAGCTAAAATTTGATGGTTTCGTTGCACTTTCCGAGCCCGTAGGGTATCTGATTGGCTTAAAAGTACAAGAAAACACTTCAAAAGTGACGTTTCTGAAGAATTTTAACAGTTTTCTTGTATCTACGAACGCCAGAATGCATAAAATTGACCTAAACGTCTCCTTTTCCTATTCTGAGTCGATTCTGCATGTGTTTGGTGGCTCAGAACCATCAAAAAACGTTGAAATATAGTTCAAATTCAATAAAAATCGACAAAAATACAGTTTCTAGCTAAAATTTGATGGTTTCGTTGCACTTTCCGAGCCCGTAGGGTATCTGATTGGCTTAAAAGTACAAGAAAACACTTCAAAAGTGACGTTTCTGAAGAATTTTAACAGTTTTCTTGTATCTACGAACGCCAGAATGCATAAAATTGACCTAAACGTCTCCTTTTCCTATTCTGAGTCGATTCTGCATGCTTTAAGTGTGTTTGGTGGCTCAGAACCATCAAAAAACGTTGAAATATAGTTCAAATTCAATAAAAATCGACAAAAATACAGTTTCTAGCTAAAATTTGATGGTTTCGTTGCACTTTCCGAGCCCGTAGGGTATCTGATTGGCTTAAAAGTACAAGAAAACACTTCAAAAGTGACGTTTCTGAAGAATTTTAACAGTTTTCTTGTATCTACGAACGCCAGAATGCATAAAATTGACCTAAACGTCTCCTTTTCCTATTCTGAGTCGATTCTGCATGCTTTAAGTGTGTTTGGTGGCTCAGAACCATCAAAAAACCTTGAAATATAGTTCAAATTCAATAAAAATCGACAAAAATACAGTTTCTAGCTAAAATTTGATGGTTTCGTTGCACTTTCCGAGCCCGTAGGGTATCTGATTGGCTTAAAAGTACAAGAAAACACTTCAAAAGTGACGTTTCTGAAGAATTTTAACAGTTTTCTTGTATCTACGAACGCCAGAATGCATAAAATTGACCTAAACGTCTCCTTTTCCTATTCTGAGTCGATTCTGCATGCTTTAAGTGTGTTTGGTGGCTCAGAACCATGAAAAAACGTTGAAATATAGTTCAAATTCAATAAAAATCGACAAAAATACAGTTTCTAGCTAAAATTTGATGGTTTCGTTGCACTTTCCGAGCCCGTAGGGTATCTGATTGGCTTAAAAGTACAAGAAAACACTTCAAAAGTGACGTTTCTGAAGAATTTTAACAGTTTTCTTGTATCTACGAACGCCAGAATGCATAAAATTGACCTAAACGTCTCCTTTTCCTATTCTGAGTCGATTCTGCATGCTTTAAGTGTGTTTGGTGGCTCAGAACCATCAAAAAACGTTGAAATATAGTTCAAATTCAATAAAAATCGACAAAAATACAGTTTCTAGCTAAAATTTGATGGTTTCGTTGCACTTTCCGAGCCCGTAGGGTATCTGATTGGCTTAAAAGTACAAGAAAACACTTCAAAAGTGACGTTTCTGAAGAATTTTAACAGTTTTCCTTGTATCTACGAACGCCAGAATGCATAAAATTGACCTAAACGTCTCCTTTTCCTATTCTGAGTCGATTCTGCATGCTTTAAGTGTGTTTGGTGGCTCAGAACCATCAAAAAACGTTGAAATATAGTTCAAATTCAATAAAAATCGACAAAAATACAGTTTCTAGCTAAAATTTGATGGTTTCGTTGCACTTTCCGAGCCCGTTGGGTATCTGATTGGCTTAAAAGTACAAGAAAACACTTCAAAAGTGACGTTTCTGAAGAATTTTAACAGTTTTCTTGTATCTACGAACGCCAGAATGCATAAAATTGACCTAAACGTCTCCTTTTCCTATTCTGAGTCGATTCTGCATGCTTTAAGTGTGTTTGGTGGCTCAGAACCATCAAAAAACGTTGAAATATAGTTCAAATTCAATAAAAATCGACAAAAATACAGTTTCTAGCTAAAATTTGATGGTTTCGTTGCACTTTCCGAGCCCGTAGGGTATCTGATTGGCTTAAAAGTACAAGAAAACACTTCAAAAGTGACGTTTCTGAAGAATTTTAACAGTTTTCTTGTATCTACGAACGCCAGAATGCATAAAATTGACCTAAACGTCTCCTTTTCCTATTCTGAGTCGATTCTGCATGCTTTAAGTGTGTTTGGTGGCTCAGAACCATCAAAAAACGTTGAAATATAGTTCAAATTCAATAAAAATCGACAAAAATACAGTTTCAAGCTAAAATTTGATGGTTTCGTTGCACTTTCCGAGCCCGTAGGGTATCTGATTGGCTTAAAAGTACAAGAAAACACTTCAAAAGTGACGTTTCTGAAGAATTTTAACAGTTTTCTTGTATCTACGAACGCCAGAATGCATAAAATTGACCTAAACGTCTCCTTTTCCTATTCTGAGTCGATTCTGCATGCTTTAAGTGTGTTTGGTGGCTCAGAACCATCAAAAAACGTTGAAATATAGTTCAAATTCAATAAAAATCGACAAAAATACAGTTTCTAGCTAAAATTTGATGGTTTCGTTGCACTTTCCGAGCCCGTAGGGTATCTGATTGGCTTAAAAGTACAAGAAAACACTTCAAAAGTGACGTTTCTGAAGAATTTTAACAGTTTTCTTGTATCTACGAACGCCAGAATGCATAAAATTGACCTAAACGTCTCCTTTTCCTATTCTGAGTCGATTCTGCATGCTTTAAGTTGTGTTTGGTGGCTCAGAACCATCAAAAAACGTTGAAATATAGTTCAAATTCAATAAAAATCGACAAAAATACAGTTTCTAGCTAAAATTTGATGGTTTCGTTGCACTTTCCGAGCCCGTAGGGTATCTGATTGGCTTAAAAGTACAAGAAAAACTACAAGAAAACACTTCAAAAGTGACGTTTCTGAAGAATTTTAACAGTTTTCTTGTATCTACGAACGCCAGAATGCATAAAATTGACCTAAACGTCTCCTTTTCCTATTCTGAGTCGATTCTGCATGCTTTAAGTGTGTTTGGTGGCTCAGAACCATCAAAAAACGTTGAAATATAGTTCAAATTCAATAAAAATCGACAAAAATACAGTTTCTAGCTAAAATTTGATGGTTTCGTTGCACTTTCCGAGCCCGTAGGGTATCTGATTGGCTTAAAAGTACAAGAAAACACTTCAAAAGTGACGTTTCTGAAGAATTTTAACAGTTTTCTTGTATCTACGAACGCCAGAATGCATAAAATTGACCTAAACGTCTCCTTTTCCTATTCTGAGTCGATTCTGCATGCTTTAAGTGTGTTTGGTGGCTCAGAACCATCAAAAAACGTTGAAATATAGTTCAAATTCAATAAAAATCGACAAAAATACAGTTTCTAGCTAAAATTTGATGGTTTCGTTGCACTTTCCGAGCCCGTAGGGTATCTGATTGGCTTAAAAGTACAAGAAAACACTTCAAAAGTGACGTTTCTGAAGAATTTTAACAGTTTTCTTGTATCTACGAACGCCAGAATGCATAAAATTGACCTAAACGTCTCCTTTTCCTATTCTGAGTCGATTCTGCATGCTTTAAGTGTGTTTGGTGGCTCAGAACCATCAAAAAACGTTGAAATATAGTTCAAATTCAATAAAAATCGACAAAAATACAGTTTCTAGCTAAAATTTGATGGTTTCGTTGCACTTTCCGAGCCCGTAGGGTATCTGATTGGCTTAAAAGTACAAGAAAACACTTCAAAAGTGACGTTTCTGAAGAATTTTAACAGTTTTCTTGTATCTACGAACGCCAGAATGCATAAAATTGACCTAAACGTCTCCTTTTCCTATTCTGAGTCGATTCTGCATGCTTTAAGTGTGTTTGGTGGCTCAGAACCATCAAAAAACGTTGAAATATAGTTCAAATTCAATAAAAATCGACAAAAATATAGTTTCTAGCTAAAATTTGATGGTTTCGTTGCACTTTCCGAGCCCGTAGGGTATCTGATTGGCTTAAAAGTACAAGAAAACACTTCAAAAGTGACGTTTCTGAAGAATTTTAACAGTTTTCTTGTATCTACGAACGCCAGAATGCATAAAATTGACCTAAACGTCTCCTTTTCCTATTCTGAGTCGATTCTGCATGCTTTAAGTGTGTTTGGTGGCTCAGAACCATCAAAAAACGTTGAAATATAGTTCAAATTCAATAAAAATCGACAAAAATACAGTTTCTAGCTAAAATTTGATGGTTTCGTTGCACTTTCCGAGCCCGTAGGGTATCTGATTGGCTTAAAAGTACAAGAAAACACTTCAAAAGTGACGTTTCTGAAGAATTTTAACAGTTTTCTTGTATCTACGAACGCCAGAATGCATAAAATTGACCTAAACGTCTCCTTTTCCTATTCTG